>NC_061827.1:6295559-6303569 GCF_019202785.1 Penaeus chinensis | reverse complement strand
GAGAGAGAGAGAGAGAAGAGAGAGAGGAGAGAGAGAGTGAGTGAGTGAGTGAGTGAGTGAGTGAGTGAGAGGGAGAGAGAGAGAGAGAGAGAGAGAGAAAGAGAGAGAGAGAGTACAAAGAAAGAAAGTACAATCAGAGACAGTAAGAGAAACAATAAACCAAACGAAAAGAGATACGCAAAAAAGATAAAAAGATAAAACTAAATAAATAAAATAAAAAGAGCATTGTGGAGCTTTCGCGGTCGTAATGACCCGTCCTCAGAATCGCGGAGGTCCATCGTTGTGTAAATTTCTGAAATGAGCAAAATCTCACTTCAGTGAATGTGTCTTGAATATTTTTTCGGTGCAACATTGGGTCTATATTTGCAACACGTGCTATTAGCTACTTGGGGCGGGGTGGAGGGAGGAGGTAAGGGTAGGGGAGGGGGAGGATATCGACTCCCTATTTTTCTCTGTCTATTTTATAAACATGTTGTCTGACTGCTTGTTTTTATATATATTTCTATGTCCAGTTTTATCGGTATATCTGTATTTCTTCGTCGTGCTTTTATATAACAATGAGGATTAGAATCTATATTTTCAATTATAGATTATTAAGTAATAGAATAATCTTTCTCTCTCTCTCTCTCTCTCTCTCTCTCTCGTAGTTTCTTTTTATTTATTAATCTGCTATTTCCAATGTTTTATCTATCTTGCCCCTTTCTGAATAGTTCATTTGTGGCTTGTATCTTTTATGACTTTCTGTTCATGTGTTCATTGTTATTCTCTCTCTCTCTCTCTTTCTCCTTCTCTTTTTGTCTCTTTTTCTCTTTCTCTCTCTCTCTTTCTCTTTCTCTTCCTCTTTCTCTTCCTCTAACTCTCTCTCTCTCTCTCTCTCTCTCTCTCTCTCTCTCTCTCTCTCTCTCTCTCTCTCTCTCTCTCTCTCTCTCTCTCTTTCTACCTTTCCATCCCTTCTTTGCCCCCCTCCCTCCCTTTCTCCCTTCCTACCCGCCTCCATTATCTCCCTTCCTCTCCCACCATCATTACCAAACACCATTCCCAATTTACTCTTAATCTCTCTCTCTCTCTCTTTCGCAGACATCACCCCTAAAGAGCCTGTGATTCGCCCTCCTATCTGGTATCTGCGCTATGCTGCCCTGCCCATCGCCGCTGGTAAGACTGCGTTCGATTTCGTTGGTGAGAAAGACTGTGTTCGATTCCGTTCTGTGGTTGTCGTTGGAGAGAAAGATTGTGTTCGATTCCGTTTTGTGGTTGATGTTGGTGAGAAAGATTGTGTTCGATTCCGTTTCCGTTCTGTGGTTGTCGTTGGTGAGAAAGACTGTGTTCGATTCCGTTCTGTGGTTGTTGTTGGTGAGAATGACTGCGTTCGATTCCGTTCTGTGGTGTCGTTAGTAAGAATGATTGTGTTCGATACCTTCATTTGGTGTCGTTATAAAGGATGACTTTGTTCGATTCTGTTCTGTGGTTGTCGTTGGTGAGAAAGGCTGTGTTCGATTCCGTTCTGTGGTGTCGTTGGTGAGAAAGACTGCGTTCGATTTCGTTTTGTGGTGTCGTTGGTGAGAAAGATTGTGTTCGATTCCGTTCTGTGGTTGTCGTTGGTGAGAAAGACTGCGTTCGATTTCGTTTTGTGGTTGTCGTTGGTGAGATAGATTGTGTTCGATTCCGTTCTGTGGTTGTCGTTGGTGAGAAAGACTGCGTTCGATTTCGTTTTGTGGTTGTCGTTGGTGAGAAAGATTGTGTTCGATTCCGTTCTGTGGTTGTCGTTGGTGAGAAAGATTGTGTTCGATTCCGTTCTGTGGTTGTCGTTGGTGAGAATGATTGTGTTTGATTCCGTTCTGTGGTTGTCGTTGGTGAGAATGATTGTGTTCGATTCCGTTCTGTGGTGTCGTTGGTGAGAAAGGCTGTGTTCGATTCCGTTCCGTGGTGTCGTTGGTGAGAAAGACTGTGTTCGATTCCGTTCTGTGGTTGTCGTTGGTGAGAATGATTGTGTTCGATTCCGTTCTGTGGTGTCGTTGGTGAGAAAGGCTGTGTTCGATTCCGTTCTGTGGTTGTTGTTGGTGAGAATGACTGCGTTCGATTCCGTTCTGTGGTTGTCGTTGGTGAGAAAGATTGTGTTCGATTCCGTTCTGTGGTGTCGTTGGTGAGAAAGGCTGTGTTCGATTCCGTTCTGTGGTGTCGTTGGTGAGAAAGACTGTGTTCGATTCCGTTCTGTGGTTGTCGTTGGTGAGAAAGATTGTGTTCGATTCCGTTCTGTGGTGTCGTTGGTGAGAAAGACTGTGTTCGATTCCGTTCTGTGGTTGTCGTTGGTGAGAATGATTGTGTTCGATTCCGTTCTGTGGTTGTCGTTGGTGAGAATGATTGTGTTCGATTTCATTTTGTGGTTGTCGTTGGTGAGAAAGACTGTGTTCGATTCCGTTCTGTGGTGTCGTTGGTGAGAAAGACTGTGTTCGATTCCGTTCTGTGGTGTCGTTAGTAAGAATGATTGTGTTCGATACCTTCATTTGGTGTCGTTATAAAGGATGACTTTGTTCGATTCTGTTCTGTGGTTGTCGTTGGTGAGAAAGGCTGTGTTCGATTCCGTTCTGTGGTTGTTGTTGGTGAGAAAGGCTGTGTTCGATTTCGTTCTGTGGTGTCGTTGGTGAGAAAGACTGTGTTCGATTCCGTTCTGTGGTTGTCGTTGGTGAGAAAGACTGTGTTCGATTCCGTTCTGTGGTTGTTGTTGGTGAGAATGACTGCGTTCGATTCCGTTCTGTGGTTGTCGTTGGTGAGAAAGATTGTGTTCGATTCCGTTCTGTGGTGTCGTTGGTGAGAAAGACTGTGTTCGATTCCGTTCTGTGGTGTCGTTGGTGAGAAAGACTGTGTTCGATTCCGTTCTGTGGTGTCGTTGGTGAGAAAGACTGTGTTCGATTCCGTTCTGTGGTGTCGTTAGTAAGAATGATTGTGTTCGATACCTTCATTTGGTGTCGTTATAAAGGATTACTTTGTTCGATTCTGTTCTGTGGTTGTCGTTGGTGAGAAAGGCTGTGTTCGATTCCGTTCTGTGGTGTCGTTAGTAAGAATGATTGTGTTCGATACCTTCATTTGGTGTCGTTATAAAGGATGACTTTGTTCGATTCTGTTCTGTGGTTGTCGTTGGTGAGAAAGACTGCGTTCGATTTCGTTTTGTGGTTGTCGTTGGTGAGATAGATTGTGTTCGATTCCATTCTGTGGTTGTCGTTGGTGAGAAAGACTGCTTTCGATTTCGTTTTGTGGTTGTCGTTGGTGAGAAAGATTGTGTTCGATTCCGTTCTGTGGTTGTCGTTGGTGAGAAAGATTGTGTTCGATTCCGTTCTGTGGTTGTCGTTGGTGAGAAAGGCTGTGTTCGATTCCGTTCTGTGGTTGTCGTTGGTGAGAAAGGCTGTGTTCGATTCCGTTCTGTGGTTGTTGTTGGTGAGAATGACTGCGTTCGATTCCGTTCTGTGGTTGTCGTTGGTGAGAAAGATTGTGTTCGATTCCGTTCTGTGGTGTCGTTGGTGAGAAAGGCTGTGTTCGATTCCGTTCCGTGGTGTCGTTGGTGAGAAAGACTGTGTTCGATTCCGTTCTGTGGTTGTCGTTGGTGAGAAAGATTGTGTTCGATTCCGTTCTGTGGTGTCGTTGGTGAGAAAGACTGTGTTCGATTCCGTTCTGTGGTTGTCGTTGGTGAGAATGATTGTGTTCGATTCCGTTCTGTGGTGTCGTTGGTGAGAAAGGCTGTGTTCGATTCCGTTCTGTGGTTGTCGTTGGTGAGAAAGACTGCGTTCGATTCCGTTCTGTGGTGTCGTTGGTGAGAAAGACTGTGTTCGATTCCGTTCTGTGGTTGTCGTTGGTGAGAATGATTGTGTTCGATTTCATTTTGTGGTTGCCGTTGGTGAGAAAGACTGTGTTCGATTTAATTCTGTGGTTGTCGTTGGAGAGAATGGCTGTGTTCGATTCCGTTCTGTGGTTGTCGTTAATAAGGAAGACTGTGTTCGCTTCCGTTCTCTGGTGTCGTTAGTAAGAATGAATGTGTTCGATTCCGTTCTATGCTTATATTGGGTTTAAATGCGTTTTTTTTCTTGTTTGTTTGTTTGGTTGTTATTCTTGTTATCTTTACTACTTTTATTATTATTACGGTATTACAACAGTGATAGTTATTACTGCTAGTACTGCAAATGATAATGATAATAATGATAATGATGCTATTACTATTACTACTACAACTACTATTATTACTATTACTACTACTACTAGTAATAATAATAATAATAACAATAGTATTGATAATATTAATTATTATTATTACTATTATTATTATTATCATCATCATCATCATCATCATCATCATCATCATCATCATCATCATCATTATCATTATCATTATCATTATCATTATCATTATCATTATCATCATCATCATCATCATCATCATTTTTTTTTTTTTATTCTACTTCTACTAATGCTATTGCTGATATCAGTACTACTACTACAACAACTACTGCTATTAATAATACTCCTATTACTGCAATTAATATCATTATCATCATCATCGTCATTTATCACTATTATTTTTTGTTATTTTCTCTTTGTTTTTATATTTTCTTCGTTCCCGTTTTGATTCTGAAAAAAACACTTTTTTTTCGGTTTAAATCCATATTTCTTTCTTGGTAATTATGTCCTCATCTGTCCTACTAGGTCTATCATTATCATCCTTCTGATAGATAATCTTCTGATATGTGAAATGAGTGACGTGTTAGTCAAAATTATTGTAATAACTATTTGTCAGGGTTCGTTTTAAGGAATCAGAGCGGTCAGGTCAACGGAAACACACCAGAGGAAAATATACATAAGGTTTAATGCTAAAGGGCAGTAATTACACTACAAACACAGGATATGTACAAACAGACAGGAGAAGGATCCAGCGGAGCAGGCGAGGTCACATGGCGGAAGGAAGCACACACGTCAAAGTCACGGGACAACTGCTGAATTTCTGACAGGTGCTCCTTTTATGTGTCCCGCCGATGTTTACGCCGATACCCTCGTTCCCACACACGGTGAACGAGCCAATCGCGAGAGGCCTAAGTCCGCCGCCCGGAGAGAGGTAAACACCGCCGACGGTCCAGAGCAATCTCGCAGTTGTGACACTATTAGTACAAAAATATCCAGATGTATTGGGTGAATATATCTAATTCATATAAACATATACACTGGAATTTAAATTATATATAATCAAACAACAACTATAGAAAGAAACAAACAAAGCAAAACAAAATGAACAACAAAGACATCGACAATAATAAATAATGAAGAAAAAAAACACCTGGCAACCCCCTACATCAGAATAGCCTTAAGTAGTCAATTTAACTTCGCGCGATGGCGTTTGTCGGGCGTAAATCTCCATTATTTTAAGGCTTTTTTATCTTTTATCATCGTTTCTGCTTTCGATATCTTTCTTTGTCGGTTGTTGGTATAGGTAATTTCATTTATTATCTTTATTGTTTTTTTATTTACTTTATTATTATTATTATTGTTATTATTATTGTTATTATTATTATATCTATTATTATTATTATTATTATTATTATTATTATTATTATCATTATTATCATCATTATCATTATTATTATTATTTGTTTTTTTCTACTCGGGTTTAAATATTTCTTCATAATGATTATAGGTGTTCCTGTTACTCTCTTTATATTCTTTCTCCTCTTCACCCCCCCCCCCCCCCTCTCTCTCTGTCCTCCTCTTCTTCATCCTACTTATCTTTCTTCTTATTATTATTTTGATACTTCTTTTTTTCTCATTCTACCTTTTTCTTTTTTTTTCTTCTTATTTTTTCTTCTGTTTTTCTTTTACTTCCTCTTCTTCCTCTTCTTTTTCTTCTTCTTCTTCTTCTTCTTCTTCTTCTTCTTCTACTTTTTTCTTCTTCTTCTCCCTCTCCTCCTCCTCTTCTTTCTTCTTCTCCTCCTTCTCCTTATTATTATTATAATTATTTATTTTCATTACTATTATTATTATTATTATCATTATTCTTATTTCTCCTCCTCCTCCTCCTCCTCCTCCTCCTCCTCCTCCTCCTCCTCCTCCTCCTCCTCCTCCTCCTCCTCCTCCTCCTCCTCCTCCCATGCTCCTCTCACTATTTTTCCCGCCCTCATCTTCATAATCGTGCAATATTTGCAATCTTTCTCCAATCTCAAGAAAAGAAAGAGAAAAGAGAAAAGAAAGAAAGACAAAAAAAAAAGGAGTCACAGAGAGAGAGAGAGAAAAAAAAAATATCGACAGAATTTTCTTTTGTCTTGTGTCTCATCACCAAGACTCGATTTTTGTTTTGTGCGGAATTATGCAACATGCTAATTCAGCGCTTAGAAAGCTTAGCGTAAGGGTTAATTTGGCGAGCGCTTTTGTACTATGTAGAGCAGCTTTCCTCGCCTAGGCTAGCGGGCTATATTATCTATTCTTTTTTATGCTGCGTAATGATAATTGATGGGGACACACGATGACACACACGTAAGATCGTATGTGTGTGTAATCATATGCACGTACATATGCATATGTATGTGTATATGATGTGCATAATCTGTGTGTGTGTGTGTGTGTGTGTGTGTGTGTGTGTGTGTGTGTGTGTGTGTGTGTGTGTGTGTGTGTGTGTGTGTACGTCCACATACACATGCCTTTTTACACGACAGACATACAGTCATACATATATGTAAGGACAAACTCGACATACACTTACAGAACAGACACCCCTCCCCCCCTCCCCCCCTCCCTCCCCATTACACAATACGACCTCCCAAATACACATAGCCCCCCCTACCCCCTACCTCCCTCCCCCCTTCCCACCTCCCCGAAAACACACACACACACACGCGCGCGCACGCTCCCAAAGAAAACAAAGGGGAAGGGATTTAATTACAAAGTTTAAAAGGAAAACAAAACAGCTGAGTCTGTCAAACTCTCAGCAACTCTCTCATCATCCTCGTCCGTGTCAGCTTTACTTTAGTCCCCCGTCTTCATTTCTTTCTCGTCGGGTGATTTTGGATTCGTTTTCTGTTGGGTTTTTTTTTTCGTGTTTTTTCGTTTTTTTTGCGTTTTTTTATTCGGACTCTTTTCGTAGACTGAATATTTTTTTTTATCTTTCAATGTGTGTGTTTTCTTTTTTTTCTGTTTTTCTTTTCTGTTTTTTGTCTGTGTGACTGATTGGTTGGCTGTCTCTAAGTCTGTCTGTGTCTGCCTTTTTTGTTCTCTTCCCCTCACCCCCCTCTCTTTCTTTGTCTGTTTGTCTCTCTTTTACTCTTTACCCCCCCCCCCCCCGGCCCACACTTTCTCTCTTTCTTTGTCTCTCTCTCTCTCTCTGTCTCTCTCTCTTTATCTGCCTCTTTCTTTCTCCCTCCCACCCTTTCTCTCCCTCTCTCTCTCTATCTTTCTATCTATATATATCTATCTGTCCTGTCTATCTCTCTCATATCCTCTCTCTCTCATACTCTCTCTCTCTCTCTCTCTCTCTCTCTCTCTCTCTCTCTCTCTCTCTCTCTCTCTCTCTCTCTCTCTCTCTCTCTCTCTCTCTCTCTCCGTGCCACATCCTCCTCACTATTTTGTTTACCCTCCTTTCCTCCTTCCTTGTCTCGTGATAACTCAATAATCCTCCTCCTTCCTCCTTCTTCCCCCCTCCTCCTTCTCCCCCCCCCTCCCCCACCCCGCTCTTTCTCCTTCCTCTCGACCTCGCTTCTAAACTTAATTTCCCGTTCCCCTTTTCCCTTGTTTTGTTCGCCGTCCCATCTTCGCTTCCCGCGCCTCAAGTGTTTTTATCTACGGTAACATTTTATCGAGCAATAATGTTTGAAGAATGGTTTCGAATTCCTCCCTGGCCACTTTATAACATACTTGAACTATAGCAATGCACTAAACATTTTCCCTGGCCATTGCATTTGTATTTTTTTATTTAATTTTGGATTTGTTGGCTCTACTGACTATCGACTCTCAATAGAATATCTCTTTCTCTATGCATATGCAAGG
>NC_061827.1:6283059-6290559 GCF_019202785.1 Penaeus chinensis | reverse complement strand
TTGTTGTTATTATTATTATTATTATTATTATTATTATTATTATTGATATTATTATCAGATCACCACCACTACCATCACCATCGCCATCACCATCACCATCACCATCACCATCACCATCACCCTCACCATCACCATAACCACCATCACCACCACCACCACCACCACCGCCGCCATCACCACCATCACCACCATTACCACCATTACCACCACCACCACCACCATCACCACCACCACCACCACCACCATCACCACCACCACCACCACCACCACCACCTCCACCCCCACCACCATCACCACCACCACCACCACCATCACCACCAGCACCACCACCACCATCACCACCACCACCACCATCACCATCACCACCACCACCACCATAACCACCATCACCACCGTCACCACCACCACCACCACCACCACCATAACCACCACCACCACCACCACCACCACAACCAGCACCACCACCAACACCACCACCATCACCACCACCACCATGAAATCTCCTTAAATAATAATCAGAACCCGATTTCCTGTTCCCTTCTCGCCAGAGCAAACTCTCCCTTTTAACTTCCCGTAAAACAAAATAAGGCAAAAATAGCCTTAAATGACCACACTATGACCAGAGAAGTTCGAGGAGAGATAAAAGTTCCTTGCATCGGGCTGGTCTTTTGCAACATTTCTGTGCAATAGAGAATTCGTGGCTTTTTTGTTTGGGGGGGGGGGGGTGGAGGGGGCGGTTTCGAGGTTGGTATATATTTTTTGTTGTTGTTGTTTTGTTCATTATCTTCTCTTTTCTTTCTTCTTCTTCTTCTTCGTCTTCTTCTCCTTTTCTTCTTTTCTTTATCTGCTTCTTCTTCTTCTTCTTCGTCTTCTCCTCTTCATCTTTTCTTTATCTGCTTCTTCTTCTTCTTCTTCGTCTTCTTCTCCTCTTCTTCTTTTCTTTATCTGCTTCTTCTCTTCCTTCGTCTTTTCTTTTCTTTCTTATTTCATATAATCTTCCTTTTTTCTTCTTTGTCTTCTTCTCCTTTTGTCTTCTCTTCCTTCTTCTTACTTATTTGCTTTCTTCTTCTTAGTTTTCCTCTCCATCTCCTCCTTCTTACTATTTTCCTTTCTACGTCTTCGTCCTCTTCTTTCTCTTATTTTCCTCCTCCTCATCATCATTTTCTTTACATTATATGCAAGTATATTTGTCCATTTGTTCGTTTGTTGTATATATATTTTGCTAAATATAAATCTGCGTTTGTTTTTGTATCTTCTTTCTTTATTTCTCTCTTGTTTGTGTATGTGTTATGCTGTGTTAGGTTATGTGTCTTTGTGTGTGTGAGTGGGCGTGGTGTGTGTGGGTGGGTGAGGTGTAGGTGTGAGGGCGTGGCGTGAGTGGGTGGGCGTGGCATGTGTGGGTGGGCGTGGCGTGTGGCTGGGTGGGCGTGGTGTCTGTGGGTGGGCGTGGCGTGTAGGTGGGTGGGCGTGGCATGTGTGTGTGGGCGTGGCGTCAGTGGGAAGGCGAGGCATATGTATGTAGGCGTGGCATGTGTAGTTGGGCGTGGCATCAGTGTGTGGGGGCGTGGCATGTGTGTATCTGGGCGTGGCGCGTGTGGGTGGGCGTGTTCAGTGCGAGCGGCGCCGTGCGTGTTCAAGTATGTGTGGCAAATCGCGGAGGAAAAACGAGAATAGCAAAGCTGTAAAAGTGTCTTCAGAAGGTCGCCCAAACTTTGATCAATTGCCCGAGGACCAAGCCGGAGTTGCATGCAAGACGCGGGTCAAAAAAGAGGGAAGGATTCAGTCTGGATTTACTACTTTATCTATGTGTGTGTCTGTGTGTATACACGCATATCTTCCTCCTCCTGTATGTCCTCCTCTTCTTCCTCCTCTTCCTCTTCCTGTTCTTCCTCCTCCTCTTCATCATCATCCTCTTCTCCCTCCTCCTGTTCCTCCTCCTGTTTCTCCTCCTCCTCTTCTTCCTCCTCTTCTTCCTCCTCCTCTTCCTCCTCTTTCTCCTCTTCTTCTTCCTCCTCCTCCTCTTCCTCTTCCTGTTCTTCCTCCTCCTCTTCTTCCTCCTCCTACTCTTCCTCTTCCTCCTCCTCTTCTCCCTCCTCCTGCTCCTCCTGTTCCTCCTCCTCCTCTTCTTCCTCCTCCTCCTCTTCCTCCTCTTCTTCTTCCTCCTTCTCCTCTTCCTCCTCCTCTTCCTCCTCCTCTTCTTCCTCCTCCTGTTCCTCTTCCTCTTCCTCCTCTTCCTCTTCTTCCTCGTCCTCCTCTTCCTCCTCCTCTTCCTCCTCTTCGTCTTCCTCTCCCATAAAATATGCAAGTAAATGTGACGTCATGCAGTCATCACTCGCAAATATTTTTCTTCCGTCGTTCATTTCCATCTTCATTATAATCATTTCTTTCTGTGCTTTATTATTCCGGAAAGATCATTACGTTCTCTCTCTCTCTCTCTCTCTCTCTCTCTCTCTCTCTCTCTTTATCTCTCTCTCTCTGTCTCTCTCTGTCTCTCTCTGTCTCTCTCTCTCTCTCTCTCTCTCTCTCTCTCTCTTTATCTCTCTCTCTCTGTCTCTCTCTCTGTCTCTCTCTCTGTCTCTCTCTGTCTCTCTCTCTCTCTCTCTCTCTCTCTCTCTCTCTCTCTCTCTCTCTCTCTCTCTCTCTCTCTCTCTCTCTCTCTCTCTCTCTCTCTCTCTCTCTCTCTCTCTCTCTCTCTCTCTCTCTCTCTCTCTCTGTCTCTCTCTCTCTCTCTCTCTCTCTCTCTCTCTCTCTCTCTCTCTCTCTCTCCCTCTCTCTCTCTCTCTCTCTCCGTTTCTTTCGTTTCTGTTGTGTTTCGTAATCGTTTCTCTTAGTTTCGTTGTGTTTCGTTGCGTTTCGATTTTATTTGTTCTCTTTTTGTTTCCCTTTCTCCTCTCGGAGTAGCATTAAATTTTGTTCTCTCTTTTTTTCTTTATCATTCGTCCCTCTTATCGTTTTGTTCTCTTACCTTATCGTTGTATTTATTTATTGTTTCTCTTCCTTCCATTGTAATCCACTTTCGTTCTCTCCATTTTATTTCGTTCTATGTGTCACCATTCCAGATTTTTTTTTTTTTTTTTTTTTTTTTGTCTGTCTATCTATTTATCTCCATCAAAACAGCGTGAATTTTATGCAATGTCTCCCCCCCCCCCTTCCCCCCTTTTCCCGAACCTTGAACGAGTTAGATAACATTCTGCTGACATTTCTTGTTTCTTGTTTATCTTCCTTTTTATTATTATTCTTTTTCTTCGCCTGGTCTTCTTTCCCTTCGTTTATGCTGTGTGCTTTTGTCTCTTATCTGTGGTCCTTTATCTTTATTATTATTTATCTTTTTTTGTCTCCTCTTTCTCTCGTTCTCTCTCTGTCTCTCTCTGTCTCTCTCTGTCTCTCTCTCTCTCTCTCTGTCTCTCTCTCTCTCTCTCTTTCTCTCTCTCTCTTTATCTCTCTCTCTCTCTCTCTCTCTCTCTCTCTCTCTCTCTCTCTCTCTCTCTCTCTCTCTCTCTCTCTCTCTCTCTCTCTCTCTTTCTCTCTCTCTCTTTATCTCTCTCTCTCTCTCTCTCTCTCTCTCTCTCTCTCTCTCTCTCTCTCTCTCTCTCTCTCTCTCTCTCTCTCTCTCTCTCTCTCTCTCTCCCTCCCTCCCTCCCTCCCTCTCTTTCTCCCCCTCTCCTTCTGTCTCCCCCTCCCTCCCTCCCTCTCTTTCTCCCCCTCTCCTTCTGTCTCCCTCGAATGCACTGCGAAGGCCGTCAATATAAGACTAAAATACGCATCTTCAAAGACACTTGAAAACGCATGGGGGAAAACTCCTACAAATCTGATATATATGAGGAAATGTGAGATTACGACCATAAATATTTTCTCGTGAATTTTGAAAGGACGAGGGGGGGGGGGGAGGGAATAATAAAGCGTTATCGTAAGACGTGAGATAGTGAGAGTATAAATTAAGTCTCTCTATTATCAATGGAATGGGTAATAAATTCGGAACTTTTTTTTTTTCCCCGATCTTTATTTCTGTCTTTCCGTTTTCTTTATATCTTATTTAAGAGGTGCATAATTATTTTTTCCGAATCTTGAAGAAAGAGGAGATAAAATTGAATGTCCTTTTTTGAGATGCCATTTGTCTGCAACAAGAGCATTTGTATGTGTGAGAGAGAGAGAGAGAGTGCGTGGGAAAAAAAAAAAAAATCCCGAAGAGTAAAATATTGAAATAGTCTGCGCTTTGTCGACGTTTTCTCAAACAGCGTGGGATGTTTGTTCGGGATTTAGGTTGTTCTTGCTGATCTAAAGTCTCCTATCTCATGGGTGTAAGTTCGAAAAAAGAAAGACAAATATAAAACAAAAAGTCTTCAATTGATTTCTTACCACCCTGTAAATCCTGTATTTTATGTCCTCATTCGTTTTCCTGCAGTCACACCTCGAACATTTTCTATGGAGAACTCAAAAAGAAAATGGGAAGTGAAGGACGCAAGGAAGAGAAAACGGAGAATGGAATTACGGTATGAAAAAAAAAAAAAAAAAAAAAAAAATGAGCAATGATATTATCAGTAAAATGCAAATAAGGCAAACTGGGTGTCGTTACTGTATTAAAAATGACCTAAGCGTCAGAGACAGATAGTAGAGGAGCGTTGGTCGACTTTGGACGGTTGACAAGACCATTTGAAAGGAATCTGTGGTTTATGGGAAATATTTTTTTTTGTATTCTTTTTTCTCTCCATCTAGTTATCGGTACATTTATAGCATAACTCCCATATATCATTGGTGGATAACACTCCTATACAGTGGGATTTTTTCTTTTATTTCTATGTCTCTCTCTCTCTCTCTCTCTCTCTCTCTCTCTCTCTCTCTCTCTCTCTCTCTCTCTCTCTCTCTCTCTCTCTCTCTCTCTCTCTCTCTCTCTCTCTCTCTCTCTCTTCTCTCTCTCTCTCTCTCTCTCTCTCTCTCTCTCTCTTTCTCTTTCTCTTCACTTTTTCCCCTCTTTCCTCTTCTTCTTCTTCCTCTTCTTATCTTTCCTCTCCTCCTCCTTTCCTCCTATTCTTCCTCCCCACTCTCTTTCTCCCTCTTCTCCTTCTCCATCTCCTCCTCTTCCTCCTCCTCATCATCAACATCAACACCAACTCCTTCCTCTTCCTCCTCCTTCTCATTTTCCTCTTTCCCTAGCGCTCCCCTTCTTACTCCTCTTCTTCCTCCTCCACTTCCTTTTCCTCATCCTCTTCCCCCTCCTCTTCCTCCTCCAAATCCCCCTTCTTCTTCCTCCTCCAAATCCTCCTTCCCTTCCTCTTCTTCCTCCTCTTCCTCCTCCTCTTCCTCCTCCTCTTCCCCCTCCAAATCCTCCTTCCTCTCCCTCCTCCTCTTCCTCCTCATTTTTTTCCCCCTCCAAATCCTCCTTCCCTTCGTCTTCCTCCTCCTCTTCCTCCTCCAAATCCTCTTCCTCCATCTTTTCATCATCCTCTTCCTCTTCCTCTTCCAAATCCTCCAAATCCTCCTTCCCTTCCTCTTCCTCCTCCTCTTCCTCTTCCTCTTCCAAATCCTCATCCAAATCCTCCTTTCCTTCGTCTTCCTCCTCCTCTTCCTCCTCATTTTCCTCCTCCCTTCCTCCTTCTCTTCCTCTTCCTCCTCCTCTTCCTCCTCATTTTCCTCCTTCCTTCCTCCTTCCCTTCCTCTTCCTCCTCCTCTTCCTCCTCATTTTCCTCATTATCTTCCTCTTCCTCTTCCAAATCCTCCTCCAAATCCTCCTTCTCTTCCTCTTCCTCCTCCTCTTCCTCTTCCTCTTCTAAATCCTCCTCCAAATCCTCCTTCCCTTCCTCTTCCTCCTCCTCTTCCTCTTCCTCTTCCAAATCCTCCAAATCCTCCTTCCCTTCCTCTTCCTCCTCCTCTTCCTCTTCCTCTTCCAAATCCTCCAAATCCTCCTTCCCTTCCTCTTCCTCCTCCTCTTCCTCTTCCTCTTCCAAATCCTCCAAATCCTCCTTCCCTCCGTCTTCCTCCTCCTCTTCCTCCTCATTTTCCTCCTCCCTTCCTCCCTCTCTTCCTCTTCCTCCTCCTCTTCCTCCTCATTTTCCTTCTTCCTTCCTCTTTCCCTTCCTTTTCCTCCTCCTCTTCCTCCTCATTTTCCTCATTCTCTTCCTCTTCCTCTTCCAAATCCTCCTCCAAATCCTCCTTCTCTTCCTCTTCCTCCTCCTATTCCTCTTCCTCTTCCAAATCCTCCAAATCTTCCTTCCCTTCCTCTTCCTCCTCCTCTTCCTCTTCCTCTTCCAAATCCTCCTCCAAATCCTCCTTCCCTTCCTCTTCCTCCTCCTCTTCCTCTTCCTCTTCCTCTTCCAAATCCTCCTCCAAATCCTCCTTCCCTTCCTCTTCCTCCTCCTCTTCCTCTTCCTCTTCCAAATCCTCCAAATCCTCCTTCCCTTCCTCTTCCTCCTCCTCTTCCTCTTCCTCTTCTAAATCCTACAAATCCTCCTTCCCTCCGTCTTCCTCCTCCTCTTCCTCCTCATTATCCTCCTCCAAATCCTCCTTCCCTCCGTCTTCCTCCTTCTCTTCCTCCTCATTTTCCTCCTCCAAATCCTCCTTCCCTCCGTCTTCCTCCTCCTCTTCCTCCTCATTTTCCTCCTCCAAATCCTCCTTCCCTTCGTCTTCCTCCTCCTCTTCCTCCTCATTTTCCTCCTCCAAATCCTCCTTCCCTTCCTCTTCCTCCTCCTCTTCCTCCTCATTTTCCTCCTAACCAGCGACCGCCCTTGATAAGAACGACTGCGGTGCTAAACTGCCGGAAAAAAAAATCATATCCTAAGGTTAGGTAATTGGCCGTAGGATATTGCAGGAAGCATCACGACCTTCCTTCTTCCTATTTTTCTTCTTCTTCCTTTTTTTGTTCTTCTTTTTAGTCCCCCCCACCCCCATCCGTTTTCTTTTTTCTTTTTTCTTTTCCTTTCTTTTTTTCTCTCTTTTTTTTTTCTTTATCTCGTCAATCGTTCCTCTTTTGTCCACTGCACGATTCTTCCTCCTTCGTCCTTAGTCTCGTCCGTTTTCTCCTCCTCCTCCTCCTCCTCTTCCTCCTCCTCCTCCTCTTCCTCTTCCTCTTCCTCTTCCTCTTCATTTTCTTCTTCGTTTTCTTCATCACCTTCCTCTCTCTTCCTCCTTCTGCTTCTGCTCCGGTTCCTCCTCCTCCTTCTCTTCCTCCTCCTCTTCGTCGTCGTCGTATTCTTCTTCCTCCTCCTCCTCCTCTTCTTTTTTTTCTTCTTCTTCTTCTTCTTTTTCCTCCTCCTCCTCCTCCTCCTCATCCTCCTCCTCCTCCTCCTCCTCCTCCTTATCTCCTCCTTCTCCTCTTCGTCCTCCCCTTGCTCTTTTTTTCTTTCTCCTTCCCTTCCTCCTCCTCCTCCTTCTCCTTCTCTCTATCTATCTCTCATCCTCATCTACATGCTTTTCTTTTCTTTTCTTTTTTTCTTCTTTTTTCTTTATCCCCCTCATTCTTCTCCACTTTCTCCTCTTTCTCCTCCTCCTCCTCTTCTTCCTCCTCCT
>NC_061827.1:6270559-6278059 GCF_019202785.1 Penaeus chinensis | reverse complement strand
CCTCTCAATCTCTCCCTCTTTCCACTTCCCTTTCCCCTCCCTCTCCCTATTTCCCCTCTCAATCTCTCCCTCTTTCCACTTCCCCTTCCCCTCCCTCTCCCCATTTCCCCTCTCAATCTCTCCCTCTTTCCACTTCCCCTTCCCCTCCCTCTCCCCATTTCCCCTCTCAATCTCTCCCTCTTTCCACTTCCCCTTCCCCTCCCTCTCCCCATTTCCCCTCTCAATCTCTCCCCTCTACCTAGCTGGACTAATGTGCCGGGTTCCCTAATATCCCCACCTCCTCAGCCACTGCAACTTGCAATATATCCCTCCTCAATAGATTATTGCTGCAACGCACACAGAATTCGGGTCTTCTAGTCTTGATGTTGCAGATATTAGTAAGTAGGTTGTAGATATGTTGCATTTTTGAGTGTGTGTGTGTGTGTGTGTGTGTGTGTGTGTGTGTGTGTGTGTGTGTGTGTGTGTGTGTGTTTGTGTGTGTGTGTGTTTGTTTGTGTGTTTGTGTGTGTGTTTGTGTGTGTGTGTGTGTGTGTGTGTGTGTGTGTGTGTGTGTGTGTGTGTGTGTGTGTGTGTGTGTGTGTGTTCTTGTTTATGTGTATTTTATCTGCTTGTGGCAGTAAAGATGTGCACATCTGCATATACATTTACATAAGATATAGGTCATATACATATTTGGAAGAAATAACAACTTGGTAAATCTACGTTAGGAGATAAATAACCATCAAAAGGAAATATCAACCCCACAATAAATACACAAAAAGTACAAACAAACAAACAAAAAAAAACAATGACGTGCTATATTGCATGTCATTTCTTGAACCTGATTAGCATCCAGTGATACGTTGCATAAAGTACAGATTATGCAGCACTCCTCTTCCCTCGACCCGTCCCTTCCGCAGGTCCGGTAATAACTAACTTCCCGCGAAATTTCTCTTCGGCTCGTTACCCTTTAGCAGTCCGGATACAGAGATTGCCACGAACGAGAGCTCGGGATAGCGGTACCTATGACAAAGGGTCGTAAAGGTCAAATTCCCGGCCGAAGCAACGCGGATTAGATTATGCGTAACGCGGTGCATGGCGATTGCACCTCGGCGCGACGTCTGAGGATATCGCCATAAGGCTCATCGCGACGTTGACATTCTAAGGGGAAATGAGACGTATTGCAGAGCGGGGACGACGTGATTGGTCAGGTGGTTGGGGACCTTTGAGGCGGCCAACAGACGAATATTTCCGATGTGCTTGGGGGTCGGTGGGGGTTGGAGGGGGGTGAGAGAAAGGGTGGGGGTTGGAGGGGGTGAGAGAGAGGGTGGGGGTTGGAGGGGGGTGAGAGAGAGGGTGGGGGTTGGAGAAGGGGGCAGAGGCGTAGTGGGTGGGGGGCAGAGAAGGGGAGAGAGAGGTAGGGGTGCGGCCAGAGAAGGGGGGCAGAGAAGGGGGAAGAGGGGTAGGGGGTGGGGGCAGAGAATGGAGGGGGGAGGGGTGGGGGATGGGGGGGAGGGCTATAGAGGACGGAAGTGATGAGTTCTCAGGCAAGGGTGTGGGAGGGGGGGGGGGTATAAGGGAAGATAAGGATGAGTTCTTTGAGTATAAGGAGCACTATTACGATGGGACGAAGTAATGACATCAATAAAGATAATGATAATGATGATGACGATGAAGGTGGTGATAATGATGATGATAATGATATTAATAATGATAATGATAATGATAATAATAATGATAATGATAATGATAATGATAATGATAATAATAATGATAATAATAATGATAAAATAAACATAATGATAAAAGTGATGGCGATGATAGTAGTAATGATGCTAAAGATAATACTTATAATGATGATGATTATTATCGTTATTGTTATTATTAGTAGTAGTAGTATTGGCATTATGATAAAGCTTACGATAGAAAGAAAAAAAAAAACTTTCACTCTGTCTTTCTTTATTTCTTTGTCCCGTTATTTATTAGTTTATCCATCTATCCATTTCTCTCTCTCTTCCTCCCTTCCTTTCTCTCTTAATTTCTTACTTTCTATTTATTTATCTCTCTCTTCCTTCCTTTCTTTCGTTTTTTTTTTCTTTTTGTCTATTTATCTCTCTTTTCCTTTCTTCTTTTCTTCCTTCCAATCTTGCTTTCCATCTATTTCACTCTTTCTCTCTCTGCCTTCCTTCCTTCCTTTCTCTCTCTCTCTCTCTATTCCTCTCTCTCTTCCTTCCTTCCTTTCTTACTTTCTATCTATTTCTCTCTCTCTCTTCCTTCCTTCCTTCCTTTCTTACTTTCTATCTATTTCTCTCTCTCTCTTCCTTCCTTCCTTCGTTCCTTCTTTTCTATCTATTTCTTTCTCTCTTCCTTCCTTTCTCTCTTCCTTCCTTTCTCTCTTTCTCTCTAGTTCTCTCTCTCTCTATTTCTCTCTCTCATCCTTCCTTTCTCTCTTCCCTTTTTTATTTTATTTTTTGCCAATCATGTAAACCGATCTCTCTCTTTCTCTCTACCCAGATGTAATAACCTCGTGTTCTTTCGCCGAAATGAATAAACTGAAAATAGATAAACGCAAATAAATGGAAAATAAAATAAACGTGAATAAACTGGAATAAGATGCAGAAGAAAAGCCACCCACAGCTGTATCAACGTCACGCTCAATTGCACAGCGATTGACGAAGAGTGAAGTGCAGCATTTTTAACACGATGACGTATCAGGAGATCGGAGGGCGAGGGGGGGGAGGGGGGAGTGGGAGACGGAGGGAGGGGGGAGTGGGAGAAGGAGGGAGGGGGGAGTTGGAGACGGAGGGAGGGGGGAGTGGGAGACGGAGGGAGGGGGGAGTGGGAGACGGAGGGAGGGGGGAGTGGGAGAAGGAGAGAGGGGGAGTGGGAGAAGGAGGAAGGAAGGTGTGGGCGAAGGAGTGAAAGGGAGGATGGGAAGGAGGGAGGAGGGGAAAGAGGGAGAGGAAGGGAGGGAAGGAGGCGGGAAGGAGCGGGAAAAGGAGGGAGAGAAGGAGAGTAGGAGGATGGGAGAGAGAGAGAGAGAGAGAGAGAGAGAGAGAGAGAGAGAGAGAGAGAGAGAGAGAGAGAGAGAGAGTGTGTGAGAGAGAGAGAGAGAGAGAGAGAGAGAGAGAGAAATAGAGAAAGAGAGAGAGAGAGAGAGAGAGGAAGAGAGAGGAAGAGAGAGAAAGAGAAAGAGAGAGCCAAGCCATCCGAGACAAACACATATATTAAATTATCTCAGAAAGAGATGTTTTCTCAACTTAAAAAAATAAATAAATAAAATAAAGGAAAGGAAGACTCAACTTACACTTTTAGGAGGATCCAACTCTAGAAAAAAGAAAAGAAAAAGAAAAATAAATGCTTATGTCATTCGACTAAAAGCAAGAAAATTGCCTCTTGGGCAGGTACTCTTGCCAAGCTCAATTAGGCTTCTAAAAATAGCCTCCAGAAAAAACTAATGATGGCACAACAGTTTATGGTAGGACTTTTTTTGGCATTTTTCTCTCTCTCAATTTTTCTTGACTTTGTGGGAAGCGTGAAGATAGAAGGGTAAATAATTCGAATGATTTCTTTCTTTCTCTCTCTCTCTTTCTCTCTCTCTCTCTCTCTCTCTTTCTCTCTCTCTCTCTCTCTCTCTCTCTCTCTCTCTCTCTCTCTCTCTCTCTCTCTCTCTCTCTCTCTCTCTCTCTCTCTTTCTCTTTATCTCTCTCTCTCTCTCTCTCTCTCTCTCTTTCTCGCTCTCGCTCTCGCTCTCTCTCTCTCTCTCTCTCTCTCTCTTTCTCTCTCTCTTTCTCTCTCTCTTTCTCTCTCTCTTTCTCTCTCTCTTTCTCTCTCTTTCTCTTTACCTCTCTCTCTCTCTCTCTCTCTCTCTCTCTCTCTCTCTCTCTCTCTCTCTCTCTCTCTCTCTCTCTCTCTCTCTCTCTTTCTCTTTCTCTTTCTCTTTCTCTCTCTCTTTCTCTCTCTCTTTCTCTCTCTCTTTCTCTCTCTCTTTCTCTCTCTTTCTCTTTATCTCTCTCTCTCTCTCTCTCTCTCTCTCTCTCTCTCTCTCTCTCTCTCTCTCTCTCTCTCTCTCTCTCTCTCTCTCTGGACCCATAGCTTCGTTCCGCGTGCGCGTTTCAGGTCGAGATTTGTTCCTTATTAGATCATTTTAATTCGGAAAGTTATCATCTCGGGTGTTTTCTTGGGGGCTGGGGGGCTGGGGGGGTGAGGGGTGGGGGTGGGGGGTGAGGAGGTGATCTCATAACTCAGGCAGCTGGAGGCTTTCCAGGGAATTCTTCTTTTCTTTGTTTTCTCATATTTCTGTGTCTCTCTCGATATCTCTCTGTCTGTATGTCTGTCTGTCTGTCTGTCTCTCTCTCTCGATATCTCTCTGTCTGTCTGTCTGTCTGTCTGTCTGTCTCTCTCTCTCGATATCTCTCTGTCTGTATGTCTGTCTGTCTGTCTGTCTGTCTGTCTCTCTCTCTCTTTCTCTCTCTCTCTCTCTATCTATCTATTTATCTATGTGTATCTCTCTCTCTCTCTCTCTCTCTCTCTCTCTCTCTCTCTCTCTCTCTCTCTCTCTCTCTCTCTCTCTCTCTCTCTCTCTCTCTCTCTCTCTCTCTCTCTTTCTCTCTCTCTCTCTATCTATCTATCTATCTCTCTCTTCTCTCTCCCGTATGCAAAATAAGGACCATATATGCAGACAAAGGTCGGTTTACTTCCCAAGCTGATAAAGCCCGTTTTATTTACACGCACCCTTCATATTACAAAGGTCATTTGCATACAACAGAAGTACATGTAGAACAGAGGTCGTGGTACATTTCTGAATAAAGGTCATCCAGTCAACGTGCCGATCGAGAGCTTGAGTACTCAAGGATAATTTTGTTGTTGTTGTTGTTGTTGTTGCTTTTGTTTACGTACTTTAGTGAAGGACTGAGCCTGTCCTATCCTAGCGATTTATAAAGGGAGCGTTAACTTTTTTTTTTGTTAGCTTATTCCTTGTAACTCTGTTTCTTCTTTATTTTCTAAAGTGTATTTGTTTGTGTATATATAAGATAGTACTTATATATATATATATATATATATATATATATATATATATATATATATATATATATATATGTATATATATATATATATGTACACGCATACATACTTGCATTTATATGCATACATACATGCATATATATATATATATATATATATATATATATATATATATATATATATATACATACATACATATATACGTAGATACATACATACATACATACATGGATGCACACATACACACATACATACATTTATGAGTACACGTATGTATTTATGTATATAGAAATGTGTGTGTGCGTGAATGTATGTGTGTCTATGTGTGTGTGTGTGAGCGTGATAAACACAAGGACACAGAGACAGACAGACAAACAAACAGAGCAGTGAGAGAAAGAAAGAAAGAAAAGAAGTGAAATTGTCAATTTATTTTTCACCTTCAACGAAGAAATGCTGACGTCATTCTTAACACAACAACCCCGCTCGTTGCCAAATAGTTGCCAAATAATATTGATCAAACGCAATACACAAATACACCCTCCCCTCCCCCCCTCCCCCTCCCCCTCCCCCCCCCCCGAAAAAATAAAGATAAAAAAAGATAAAAGCGACAAAGACTAGGAATTACAAAAGATACTCTTGACTTTGTTCATGTGCATGCATTGTGCTTCGATAATTGGCCAGATTTTTTCACACAGTTCACCAAAATGTGTACGAAATTTATACATAAATAAATCTGTTGTTTTTACCTTGCGAGTTATTTGCCGTGGTTTGACGTATGTGTACTTTTGTATTTGTGATAAACTTTGCAAATACAAAAACACTGCTGTGAATAGGCTGCGACATTTAGTTTGAGACAAACATATTTACGTGTGGATTGATGCGTACACACTCTTTAACTTACACATATTCAGGTACACGCATATACACATACACATATTGAATTTAATGCATGTATATATATAATGAAATGCACACACACACACACACACACACACACACACACACACACACACACACACACACACACACACACACACACACACACACACACACACACACACACACACACAAACACACACACACAAACAAACAAACAAACAAACAGCAGAGAGAGAGAAAGGAGGGAAACAAACACAAAAAAACGATAGACATAAAAAAAAATAAAAAGAAATAAAGAAAAGAAAAGAAAAGGGGCGACCGTGGAAGCTGCCTAGAAAAAAAAAAAAATAAAATAAAAGCCTTACCTGACTTGTTTTTTGACAGGCAGGACATAAATTTCGGAATGTGAAGGTAAAAACCAGTGGCTTGATTTTGATGATTTCCGCCGAGGAACTCCCGTGGTCCATCTTCATCTTCTTTCTCCTCCTTCTCTCCTCGTCGTATGCCTTTTCTTCTTACTTCTTGTTCTTTTTCTTTGTTGTTGTTATTATTATTTTCTTCTTGTTCTTGTTTTTTTTTTTTTCTTTTTCTTCTCCTTCTTTTTCTTTTTCTTTCTTTTTTTTTCTCTTCTTCTTCTTTTTCTTCTTCTTCTTCTTTTGCTTCTTCTTCTTCTTCTTCCTCTTCTTTTTCTTCTTCTTCTTCTTCTTCTTCTTCTGTTACTTCTTCTTGCTCCTCCTCTTCTTCTTCTTTTTCTGCTACTTTTTCTTCCTTCCCCTCTTCTTCTTCTTCTTCTTCTTCTTCTTCTTCTTCTTCTTCTTCTTCTTCTTCTTTTGCTACTCTTTCTTCCTCCCCCTCTTTTTCTTCTTCTTCTTCCTCTTCTTCTTCTTCTTCTTCTACGTCCTCTTCTTCTTCTCCTTCTACGTCTTCTCCTTATTACGATTTCTTAATCTTTCTTCTCTTCTTCTCCTTCGTCCTCTCCCTTCCGGTTCCTTCTTTACCGATTTTGTAAAGTTTATTCCTTCTTTTCTATTTTTCTTTCTCTCTCTTTCTTATTTTCTTTCTCTTTCATTTTATTTTCTTGCTCTTTCTTTTCTCTCTTTCTCTTTCTTTTCCTCTTTCTTGTCCTCCTTCTTTTGCTCTTTCCTAATCGTCCTTATCTTCTTCTTCCTCTCCCTCTTCCTCATGTTCATTCTCTTTCTCTTTCTTAATCTTCTTTTGCTTCTTCTTCCTCTTCCTCTTCGTTTTCCTCCAATCAATCATCATCGATTTCCCCTTTTCATGTCCTTTCATCTCTTCCTCCTCTTCCTATTCATCTTCATTATTCCTTATTCTCTTTTAATTCCTCTTCCTATCAATCTCCTTTATTCCTGTTCCTCCTTCTCCTTTCTTCTTTTTCGGAAGGTGAGAGGGAAAAGAAGGGAAGCAGAAAATGAGAAGAATAGAGTAGAAGGAGCAAGGAGAAAGAAATGGGAAGGGAGAAAGAGAGGAAAGGTGAAGGAGAGAGAGAAAGAAGGAAGAGAGGGAGAAAGAAAGAGAGAAAAATGAGGAAGGGAGAAACCAAAACGACAAGAGAGAAGGAGAGGAAAGAACATAAAAGGAGAGAGAGAGAGAGAGAAA
>NC_061827.1:6231597-6236597 GCF_019202785.1 Penaeus chinensis | reverse complement strand
AGGAACTACTACATCATAATTAACAGAGTAATTTTATGGATTTCTCTTGGAGATTATACTGTAGTTTCTGCTCTTAGCCTCGGGGTAGCTTTTGAAACGCTGTCTGCTTGGACTATTTTGAGAAGAATAAAATCAAGTCTTAAATGTGCCGCCGTCTGCTTAAGTTTTGCTAACTACTTTTTTTTCTCTCTCAAAAGAACTCTTGTAATTTTAACTAGAAGTATTCCAAAATCTGTGTCATAAGTATTGCTTGTTGCATGGGAACGAAGCCATTCTGTCAGAGATATCCACATTGCATATAAGAAATCCAAGCTTCTTAACATAATATACATTAATGTTAATGCCATAAGCAATATTGCATACAGTTCTGCTTGGAGACAACTTTGTGATTCAGAGAAGATAACTCATGAACTTTGGACCGCATGACAGTCTGTATCCAAGAGTATGTCTGCCAATTCAATTTACACGGAGTTGCCTTTGTTGGGATTTCTCCTTCTGTTGCAAGTTGCAAAACACTGTCCTTATATATAAAGCAAGGGTAACCCAAGTCTGTGGGAATTCGTTGATGTAAACATACCTGTCGTTTAACATCTGGAAACCTACATGTATTGCCGTAAGAATATGTTGTTTGTGGTAAATTCCTAGGCAACTATCCTTTCTAAACAAATTCATTCTGCACATATTTTTTTTTATCAGGGTAGAATGTACCCCGAGGGCTTTATTTATGTGTTAACTCCATTGAGTTTCGCGAATATCCCATTCTATCTATTTATTTATTTACATATTTATTCATCTAGTAACGTTCTTGAGTGATGAGTGTCACTGCCAGCTACGTTTGCTTGATTAGGTGAGTGCCTGACCTGCAGTTTTGCAAGATGGATGGACCTCTGTTAATGCATTGACACATGTGCGAATTATTGTTATTATTTTCTGTCATGAATAGACCGGTTCCTTCCTCGTGTTCGCAATTTTCGTTAACACGAGGGAGCGGAGGAGGATTTTTTTAGACATCATATTCATTCAATTTTCTTTTTGGTTCGTCGATTTCTGCCATCTAATGTGAAACAGGATCTAACACCAATCAAATGATATAAGAGAATTGTCATGACGATGATAATTATCTGGTAAATTTAATGTTAATGCCATAATCTTTATCAATGTGGCTTCATTCAGAGGTGGGTTTTTTTTCAAGGCAGTTGACAAACACGCTATCATGGATATTTTAGACTGACATTATTTATTCGAAAAGTCAAGTGTTCGGATCCTGCACCGTGTATTGTTAGCGGAGGCAGTCAATCAACATTTATTTGTATTTTTTTGTTAGAAGGTCGAGGATTTTCTGCACTTTATCCGCGGTGAGAGGTTCGTTTACAAATATCACACGAGCATAGTTTAGTCCTTTATTTACCACCCTGGCTAACTGCACAGGCGTGGGAAAGCTGTGGTACATTTACGAAACCCGGAGTGCTAGAACCGTAGATTTTGATTGCTTCACAAAAATTTTTAAATTAATGCTTTCCTTTATGTATTTATTTATTTTATTCATTCTCTTTTTGGAGGGGGTTGGAATATGATATATAGACCTGACTTTCCTGCGTGCGCGTACTGCAAACAAAATTATTCACAGCAATTTCCATAAATATAATGGTTCTATTCCATCACAATTTTTTAAAACCTTTTTTTTTATACATACATTATTCTCACTTTGTACACCAAACCCTCAATCTTCATAAAATGACAAAATAAGCTTTCAGGCTCGTGGGTTGCAAGCAAGCTCTGCTGTAGAATCCAGCTCATGCAACATTGACGTGATCTGATGCCACAGTCTTGAGCTTCCGGTCTTACACTGAGGGACAGAGTTGCCAGATCCTCGTGCAACCTCAAGGTAGTAAAAGAGCGTGCGGCGTCGTTATTTAAAAAAAAGGAACTGCGTGGAAGCTTTTAGCCTGGTATTGCTATCGCTGAAGATCTTTTGTGCCTCGCTGTAGTTGTATTATGCAATTATGTGCAATCTTATGTTGGCGTAAAAGGTCAGCGTTAGTTGAAAGAAGAGAGAGAAAGAGGAGGAGAGAGAGAGATAGAGAGAGAGAGAGAGAGAGAGAGAGAGAGAGAGAGAGAGAGAGAGAGAGAGAGAGAGAGAGAGAGAGAGAGAGAGAGAGAGAGAGAGGGGGGGGGGGGGAGAGAGAGAGAGAGAGACAGAGAGAGAGAGGAAGAAAGAAAGAGATAAACAAAGAGGTAAGGGCGAATATATTTGTTGACTGAATAGAAATAAAAACAGACAAAATAAAAACAAATCACAAAGGTTATAAATTTCAAAGTGAAAATTTATTAGGAGGCGGATATATACATTTTCCCGTGAATTAATCTTCTCCACTAACTCAAACATACTCCTACGCGTGGTGTTCAAGCCTGAATGTTCCAAAAAAGTTCATCATTAGCCCGGCCATATCATCAAACTCCCGTGAACAGTTAAATGGATTCCTCATCGACCAACTGACGTGATGATATTCCCCACCCCACCCCCCTTTTACCCATTCACCTGCTTCACTCACACTCGCCTTTTACTCCCTCATAACCCTTTCTATCCCTCCTCTCTCTCCTCCTCCCCTTCCATCACAACCCTTTCGTTCCTTCTTTCACACCCCTCCTCCCCCCTCTTCTACCTTCACCCCCCCAAAAAAAAAACAAAAAAAAACAAAAGATCTTAAAAAGAGTCCGTCTCCACCTCACGACTCTCCCCTCTTCCGTGAGCTCCCCGCCGTGCCCCGCCCACCCGGCATTCCTCACACCACTAAAACTATGTTACCAGACCTCACGAAAAACAAATGACGGTGCACGCCCTCTCGCCCCCTACCCCTTTCGCCTTATCCGTTTCCCCACTACTCATTCCCCTTCCCTACCCCTTTTCCTGCATTACCCCCATACTTCCAATCCTTTTTTTCTCTCCCCTAACCCCCCTAACCCTTTCCCCTATCCCTTTACCAACCTACCCATTTCGCTTACCCTTTTCCCACCTACCCACCCCCCCTCACCTCTTTCCAACCAACCCATGCCCCCCCCCCCCTGCCCTTTCCCCACCTGCGCCTTCCCCCCCTACTACTTTCCCACCCCGGCGAGAGCATGACAGCGTTCATGAACCTCGGGAGCGACTGACACGAATAAAAGACGCGCGCATTGCGTTAGTCCAGCCAGTGACAGGTCGACCTCGTGATGACAGACCGTAGACGTACAAGGCCTTTGCGTGTTTGCTAATCGATAGTCCTTGTGCGTGGTAATACACGCGTGAATACCGGTAGGTAGGGAGCAGACTGGTATGTAAAGGTGGGTACAGAAGGTTATAAGTCAGACCATGAAATCCTGGAAAGCGGTAGTTTGATAGGATTGATAGTTTAACAGGTAGTTTGCAATTAAAACGCAGATGGAAAGAGTTTAATAAGGATGTACTTAAGACACAGGTAGAGAAAACAAGTAGGTAGACGCAGGTAGAGAGAACGAACTTGATAGGTATGTAATTAGGATGCAGGTAATGAGAGAGAGTTTAATAAGCATATAATTAAGACGAAGGTAGAGAGAAAGAGTTGGATAAGCGTGTACTCAGGACACAGGTAGAGAGAGAAAGAGTTTAAAAAACATGTAATAAAGATACAGGTAGAGAGAGAAAGAGTTGGATAAGCATGTACTCAGGACACAGGTAGAGAGAAAGAGTTGGATAAGCATGTAATCAAGACACAGGTAGAGAGAAAGACCTTGATAAGAATGTAGTTTAGAAAAAAGTGTGAATGAGAATAAATATCTTTACAATACAAGCGATTATTTAACACGTTTCGATTATAGATTCGTCCAAAACCGGTTAAATACATATCTTTTAAAATTATTCATCCTCATTCATACCTTTTGTACATTTGACAAGCACGTAATCAAGAAGCAGGTAGAGAGAAAGAATGTGATAAGGAATCAATCAAGAGTTTGATAAGCACGTAAATTAAGACGCAAGTAAATCGAACGACTTTGATAAGCAGGTAATCAAGAAGCAGGTAGAAAGAAGCACGTAATCAAGAAGCAGGTAGAGAGAAAGAATGTGATAAGGAATCAATCAAGAGTTTGATAAGCACGTAAATTAAGACGCAAGTAAATCGAACGACTTTGATAAGCAGGTAATCAAGAAGCAGGTAGAAAGAAAACGATCATCCACGAGACTGCAGGCGGACGGGGCATAGACACCCTGCTCTTCAGACGATTACTACCTCGCTACGGCCCCACCAGATCGATCCATTTTAAAAGGTTCAGAAGGAGCGTTGTGAATGACGACGCGGGGGGTAGGGGGGTAGGTAGGAGAGGGGGGAGAGGGGGTAGGGAGGGGAGAGGGGAGGGGGGAGTGGGGAGGGGGGATGGGAGAGGAGAGTAGGGGGAGAGGGGAGGGGAAGGGGGGTGGGAGAGGAGAGTAGGGGGAGAGGGGAGGGGGGAGGGCAGTAAGGGGAAGGAAAGGGAGGAGGGGGAAGATGAAGATGACGAGGAGGTGGAAGAGGGGAAGGAGAAGAGAGTAAGGGGAGGAAGGGGAGGAGAGGAATAAAAGAAGAAGAGGAGGAATATAGAAGATGAAGGAGAGAAGGAGGAGGAGGAGGAGGTGGAAGAGGGGAATGGGGAGCAAGAGACTGAGGAGGAAGAGTATGAAGAGGAAGATTAGATCGAACGGAGATGGATAGGAGGAAGAACAGGAGGAGGAGACTGTGGAAGAGGATGAAGAAGAAGAACAAAAACAAGAAAAAAAACAAGAACAAGAACAAGCGAAGACAAGAAAGCAAAAACAGTAGCGGAATCGAGAACACGAGAGGGGGGGGGAGGGGAAGTAGAGGAGAAGGAGGAGGAGGAGGAGGAGGAGGAGGAGGAGGAAGAAGAAGAGGAGGAGGAGGAGGGAGAAGGGAGTGTAAGAGCTTTTGAAGCACATCTAAAAATAACTCAAAGGTGATCATTACCTACATGGATTTACAACCACTAGGGGT
>NC_061827.1:6216597-6219097 GCF_019202785.1 Penaeus chinensis | reverse complement strand
TCTGCAAGTAAAGAAAGGAAAAGAAATAAAAAGTTTATTGTGTATATACATATATATATATATATATATATATATATATGGCTTCAATTTTGTCCTCGAAATTACAATTTTAATATTCCATGGTGTTGACGTAGTTGAAATACCCTGCTTTTCAAACTCTTAATAGATACACAACAAAGAACAATTGCATGTGCAAAGCAGCACATTCACTCGCTAACAGTCCCACGCACGCACACCAACAGCGCACATAAAACTACAAACACTCAGGCAAGACAACTTGTGAATTCTACACAGAATACAAACACTCCGCCTCACATTTTCCCGTGGTCGGTCCACCCTACATACTCCATCGTGCTCCATCTCCCAGCCCTTCCCTCCGCGCCCCATCTGCGTTTCTCCCCTCAAATGTAAGCTCTCTATATCACCTTCCTCTCCCTCCTCATCCTCACATACCAGTGGGAAAGGGATTCGCATGCACTAATAGTGAGGAGGAAACGACCCTTTAGACTACCCTTCTCTCCCACAACGACCCCTTTCCAGTGACTTTCCCTCCCCCAACTACCCTCCCTCCCACAATGACCCCATAACGACCCCCCCACTACGACCTCTCCCCCAACGACCCCTCCTCCCCCAACGTCCAATTCTTTTGCCCTTTCCCTGTCCTCTGAGTAAATGTTTGCACAGTGGTAAGTATACTTCGTAGATGATGAGGGCTGAGTGAGGGAATGAGGGAGTAAGGGAAAGAGGAGTAAGGGAGTAAGAATGAGGGAATGAGTGAGTGGGGGATTATCCTTTGTAATAAGGGAGTGCGTGAGGGTGTAAGGGAAGCTGAAGTGAGGGAGTAAGTAAGGGAATGAGGAAGGGAGTGAGGGAAGAGTGAGAGGTAAAGGGTGGAGGAGTGAGTGAGTGAAGAAAAGGGGGAGAAGAAGGACTGACGGAATAACTTTGGAGTTAGGGAGTAAGTAAGAGAGGGGTAAAGAGATGAGGGAGGGAGAAATGAGTGAGTGAAGAGTGTGAGAATAAGTAAAGGAGTAAACACACACACACATATATACATAGGCAATATGTGACGAAGTGAGGGAGCACCTAGGGAACGAGTGAGGGAGGAATGAGGGAGTTAAAGGAGGAGAGGTAAGTGTGAGGGAGAAGGTCGATGTGTGCCGGTCTAATTTTAGTCAGGATTAAGCTTATGTAGGCTTTTGTCTCGGCAATTATGCAGTAGTTTGCCAGTCTCTCTGACTCAAGGTTAGGTCGAGTTCTTGAGTTTATCAACGTTATTTTTCTATATACTGAGGCGATAAAACGTTGCTTTATTTTCTAATTGTTCGTTGGGATTTGTTAACAGTATTTCTTTCCTTTTTATTTTTCTCTTACACAAAGATTTTCTACATCAACCATTGTTAGTGTTGTTCCTTTAATTTATTCCAACAAAGATAAAACGTTTCTTAAGTTCCCAATTATTTGTTAGGAAACATTAGCCACTGTTTAGTGTTGTATCTTTCATGTATTCCAATAAAGATAAAACGTTTCTGAAGTTCACCATTATTTGTTAGGAAACGCTAGTCACTGAGTGTACCATTTCCTTCAACTCTTTCGATCTCGTGAGTATCGTAAGTCAGTTGATCACGTTACTAACCACGAGGGAAAGGCACTCACCACCTACTCACCACACTCTCGCGACGCACTCACTCCCTGCTCTTTCATCACTCATCTCATCCTTATCTCACACTCACCACGGCTCGGGGATTTTTTTTTTTTTTTATCTCATTACCCGAAGAAAGGAAAAATAGACAAATGGAAAAGACAGAGAAAAATACAAACAGTAAAATCTTTTGTAGGTATTCGGAGGAAGGCAGAAAGTAAATTTGATTTTGTTTTCCTCACTATCTTCCTCTCCTCTTCCTTGCCACTCCTTTCCTTCTATTCTCCCCTCGACAAACTCCTTTCAGCTATTCCTTCCCTGCTGAGCTCCCTTTCCTACCCTTCCCCTGCCAATCCTCCTGCCCTATCCCTGCACCTCTACCCCCTCCCCCCGCTCCCTCCTGTAACCCACTCTCTAACGTACTTACCTCCCCTACCCTTTCCTTGAACGAAATACTTCCCTTACCCCTTCCCTCCTTAGTCCTCACCCTACCCTCCCCTGCCGATTCCCCTTCCTCCCCCTCCCCTAGCAATTTTTATCCCACTCCCCTCTCCTCCCTTTTACTCCCCCTCTATCCCCCCCTGCCAATCTTCCTCTACCCCCTCCCACTTGCCTATCTACCTTTCCATCCCCTCCCCTTGCCATCTCCCTCTAACACCCCCCCTCCTCCCCTGCCATCTCCTACCCCCCCCCTACCCCTCAGAGATTCAAGTACTCGCTCGTCGCCAAGGAAAGGGGCATAAATTCAACGAATCAGGGCACGATTTAGGGGCATTCTATAAATCTATCTTCCCGGGCATTATTTTTGTCTCTGGCGTAGATGGGGGTCCACTTACCACGTAATGGACAATAGCAATA
>NC_061827.1:6204097-6209097 GCF_019202785.1 Penaeus chinensis | reverse complement strand
TCTCTAAGTGGCCGAGGGGATGTCTTGATATGCATGTTACGTCATCATTTTATCTCGTTTTCTATTTTACAACGTGAGATTTTTTTTTTTTTTAGGCTATCACTCTTTCTTTTAATATTCTTTTCTTGTTTTCTTTTTTATTCCCAAACGCTCTAGCCTGAGTGAGCGTATCTGTGCGTGACACTCGTGTTGCTTGAATTATAATAAATAAAAGAAATGAAGTGTCCGATATTAACACTTTTATTTTTTTTTTTTTTCATCTCCAGGAAGACTTTTATATACCATGGTACACGCCCCTTGTCTCGCCCTCAACACATCCTTAATCGATTAGGAGGGCGAGGATGAGGCTCACGTTCTCCATCGTTATCCAAAATAGGATTAAAATCTCTTTTATGATACAGATATACACATTTTTCACTTCCTCCTTCTCGTCTGTCTGTCGGGTCCTGAGACCGCTTTTGGCGTCCTTTCAGACGGAGGCGTCCATTTTCCCCGCGAGAACATCTAGGCACTGTTTGGACGTTCTTCCAGAGGTTTTTCTTGGTCCTCTCCCCTCTTCTTTTTGCCGCAGGTGAGGGAGCAGCTGATGACGAGGAGGCCCGTGATGATGAAGCAGGCCATGATGGTCTCCCGCAGGTGGCACGCCGCCCACAGGATATACCAGAGGCTCAGGGGAATCTCCTCGACCTGTATTCTCGCCCACATGATAGGGACCAGCTTGTGGGCGTGGAGCATCCCCTCCGGTGGGCGGATACCTAGTTGGACGGCGAGAGAGGCATTGATGGGAACGCCCAGGATGGGGTGGTAGTAGATGAAGGAGCCGTGGAGAGACTCGTTGGCGGAGATGCCGTTCACCCCCAGCAGGAGGTTGGAGTTGGTGGGGCTGAGCTGCGAGCTGGTCTGCGGCAGCACCTTCACCTTGGTGCCCTTGTCGGACGCCGTCCCGTTGGCGCTGCCGATGTGGTCCGTCAGGGACAGGAAATGGGGCGCCGACAGCCAGAAGGGGTAGCGCTCCACGTAGCGCCCGATGAGTAGCAGCCTCCCGATGGTCTCGAGGAGGAGTGGCTCGAGGTCCACGACACCCAGAACCTCATTGTAACTGTTTCTGAACATGTCATTGTCGAGGAAGTTTTGGTGCTTGGAGTGTCTGTGCAGGTGCTTTCTTCTGTCATTGTTCCTGTGTCGCGGAAGGTGCGTGTTTGAGGGAGACTCCGTCCGCTCTCCGTCCTTGACCCTCGAGTAGCTGAGGGAGGGGTACAGCTCGGAGCGCGAGGACGAGTCCCCCCCGCTGCCGATGGCGTTGCCCAGCACGAACTGGTACCCCGGGAGCCCCAGCATGTCGACGGAGTGGCGGTAGCGGAGCGTCAAGTTCTTCTCGATGAAGGGCACCGGCAGCAGCACCGTCTTCTTCGTGTCCAGAGGAAGCGGCAGGAATATCTTGCTCGAGATCTCTGCAATGGACCTCCAAGCGCTCTTGCTCTGCTTGGGCTCCGCGGTGGACCTTCTGAGCCGGCTGGCCCTCGGCGTCGTGATCAGGGCAACGCTGCTACCGGCGGTGCTGGGTCCCTCCGTGCCCCTGCGCCTCAGCTTCGACGGAGTGGGCATGTCCAGCGTGAAGGGAATCGAGGTGTTGTGCGTGCTTGCCTTCTCGGTCGTTTCTGGGTCCCGCACCGTGGTGGGTGCGGCCGTGCTGGCGTCTGGCGTGTCGGGGTCCTCCGGCGATCGCTTGACCCTGCCCTTGGAGATCTGGGCCTGGATACTCGACAAGAAGGTGGTGTCGACGTTGAACTTCTTGAGGTTGTTGATGATCATCGTTAGCAGCGCAGACGGATTCGTCTTGTGGAAGTCGTTCATGTGCATGCCGAAGTATGGAAGACCATTGCTAGTGATTATCATCTTCATCAGGTCATACACGTGGAAGGGCGTCGAGAGCGTCATGGAGGACCTCTCGGGCACGTAGTCCACCTGCAGCCCCGCCGTTCTCTTGAAGGATATCCGGAAGAAGAGCGGACCTTTTTCGTGGACGACGACTTCCTTGCTGGTTAACTCGGCTTTGTCGTTTATACTGAAGAAGAATAACTGGACGGATAATCTTAAACCTTCTAAGATGAACAAGAACTTGGGGTCCACTTTGTTGATGGCTTCTTGGAATTTTGTGGTATTGGAACTCTCTTTTTTAGTACCATTGAGTCCGTACCTTGGATATGGTTCTCCTAAAACCTCTGAGTTAGTTATTCTAAAGAATAAGCTATTATACGAGACAAATTCGTCCCCGAAGTTCATGTAACTAGTCCTGAGCCACGACCAACACTCCTGCAGGAGGTTGTCGACGCCGTGCTTTACCCCGTGGTCATAGGTCACGCCCAGGAGGATGAGCGTGACCCCGATCATGACCCCGATAGATCTCGGGATGGAGACGTCGCACGCCTTGAGTCTCCTCATCTCGCCGGGGAAGACGGACTTCTTCACCACGTTGAGGCTCGTGAGGGACTTGCCGAGGCCCTCCACCGTGTTGGGCGCGACCTCGCCCTCAGGCGCCCTCACGCGGCTCCTCCGAAATCTCTGACTTCTGAACAGCCGCACGATCTTGGACTTCTTCTCCGGGTACACCCTCGAGCCGACGTCCACCGTGTCTATCGTCGGGCTCTGAGCCGTCGGCGGGATGAAGGACCTCAGCCAGGTAACGAGGCGGTACCGACGAGACATCTTGCCCGCGGGCGACTCTCGTATGCTGTGCAAATCGTACGGCTTGTTCACATACTCACAGCCCTTCTTGTTGCAGACGCACACGCACCTGACCGTCGTCGGCCCGTGCAAGGGGGCGCTGACGACGACGCTTTCCGTATCGCTTCCGATGTCATGACTGACTTCCCTCTCGCTGCCGTGGATGCTGTCGCTGATGGGCTCCACCTCGCTGACGCTGCCCTTGGCCCACTGGGTCTCCACGAACTCCGAGTAACTCCCGTCCAGCTCACACTCCTCGTAGCAGTCTGGAGCGCCGCCGTGTCGCCCCGCGGAGAGCACGGTGATCTTGGCGTTGGTGTGGCCGCGCTCGAGGGAGTAGCACTCGAGGAACTCCGCCGAGTCGTCCACCCGCGTGTCAGTATCGAACGCGCGGATGTACTCCCTCGTCCCCAGCCGCTGCGCCTCAGGTGTCAGCGGGGACGGCGTGCGCGAATACATGGTCTCCGCGTCACGTTGGCTCTACGACTCGAATTGTGGGTCGTCCTCTTCGCGAGACACTTGCCTTCTCGCGTCCCCGTGTCCCTTTAAGACCCGCAGCCAGCAAACGCCTCACGCGGCGGCTCTGGCTCAGTGCAGGTCCAGGTAAAAAACACCTTTATGGCTAACGGCGTCTTCAGTTATGCGGCGATCGTCTTTCTGCATTGTTTGATGTTGGTCTGTTTACATATCCACTGGCCGGGTAATCTCCACTGTAATACAAAGGCCAAATACACAGAGACCAAAAAACACCACTTTTCAACAGCCGCCAGAAAATTAACACAAATTTCCCATCAATTAAAGGCCTGAGGAAAATTTACGCAACACGGAAACATAAAGTCATTAGTGTAGGCCCATCATTAGCAAAAGGAAGAAATTATCTGAAGACGTTAGCTTTTTTTCCTTCTTCCGTCTCACCGCATTTCCTTTAAAATACGTCGGGACTCATTATCGTTCACAAAAGAGAGCGGAAAACACAAAGGCAAAAAAAGAGAAAATATTTCTATCACCTCAATTTTCGTAAACAATGTTGGCTGCAAAAATCAAAATCACTGAAAAATACCGATGCAGTCTCATGACCAAAGTCCTTCGTAGTTCTTGGACGTTTAAAAACAAAGCCACTCTTTCCTGAAACACTGAGAACTCTGAACGATAGTCTGTGCAAATATTGTTCACTTTCCATACTTCAGCGCTCGTCCAAGCAGAATGAACGATTCACTGAGCGATAACATCAACCCATCAAACTCCTCTCTCTCGCCCCTTGCCTCTGAGGAAGTCATCTGTTGTTCTAATTAATCATTCACAAACTTGGGGCACTTGTGGGCATAGAACTGTCTTGCCCCCGAGTGTTAGTGGCGGTATGGGATTGTTCTACTTCTTGACTATTTCGAGGATTATCTTTTCTCTCTCTCTCTCTCTCTCTCTCTCTCTCTTTCTCTCCAACTGTCTTTTCTAGCGTGACACAACACACGTCACTGACATGTACGAGTTATAAACATGTTGATTTCTTCGACGGGCTACACTCGCCGTCTGGACGTGATCCGCCTTTGCAAATGCGTTGTATATCATGTGTACACAGTGTTTTATACCGTCATTCTCCCTTCAGCTTGCGTGGGCGTTGCGCAATGAGGCGTCGCAGGCGTATAAACAGATCACCTTGGTCTGCCTACATGACGTACGGTGCAGGCCGGCCCTCTCTCACCTTCCTCACTGTCCCGTTCTCACGTGTCACAGCTGATGCTCCATATTTCACGGAACGATGGAACGACAGCGCCCCTGGCAGCCGGCCCCCGCGCAGAAGCTTCAACAGGTGCAGAATGATGTATTTTCTCCTTTAATCAGCCTCCACGAGAACAGATCATTGCCATCTTGCGAAATTCCAAACTCGCCAAACGTTCAATTATTCAAATGTCAACAACACATCCCAGATAGGGCTCTATCATCCGACACAGATAACACACACTTTAGTGCCACATCGAAAGGGATTGTACCCGAGTGCTAGCTTTGTACGTGGCTCGCTGGCGTCCAGGCCACGGTCAGGGGCGACCGTGGGAGCAGCCGAGCAAGATCCCCGCGTGCGACGGCTTGCGGGAGAGCGGACGGGCGCGCGTGCGGATTGGGTGCGTCCCAGGCACCAGCTGAAGGCTGTCTGTGTGGGGGACCTCCAGCCTGGCCGAGTCGCACACGCGCCCCTCGCCACGGCCCCCCGGCCCTCCCCTTCCCCCCTCCCTTCCCTCCGCTCCCTCCCGCCCTCCCTCTCACACCCAGCGCTCTCGGTC
>NC_061827.1:6189974-6194974 GCF_019202785.1 Penaeus chinensis | reverse complement strand
CGGCTGAGCACATGTGGCGCCATCTGTATGTAACAAAATGCACCAAAAACTACAAGGGACAGAACATAAATCCGGGGCGAATAGGTAAATATTGTCATGGAGTTGTTGTCATTACCATTATGCTTATTACTCTTTTGTTTATCATTATTACTATTATTGTTAATGATGATGATGCCGTTATTATCATTATTAGTTTGACTATGATTATCATCAGCATCTTTATCATTATCAATACGATAATGACCATGATTTTTGCAATTATTGTTATCATTATTATTATTGTTATTATTATCATTGTTATTATTATTATCATTTATTATTGTTATTATTATCATTGTTATTATTATTATCATTATCATTATTGTTATTAAGATTGTTATCATTGTTATTATCATCATCATCATTATAATTATTGTTCATCATTATTATTATCATTATTATTTTCATTATTATCTTAATTATTATTATCACTATCATTATTACTATAATTTTCATCACCACTATCATTATCATTATCAGAGTTATCATGATAATCATCCACTTATTCTTTTAAAATTATAAACTAATAAATAAACAAACAAATAAATAAATAGCAAAATAATAATAAAATAATAATAAACAATTGTACAATTACATAATGAAGCAACAGAACAAACAACAAATAAATGAATAAATAAAAAGACAAACAAATCAATAAGAAATAATTATCTATAAATACAAAAAAAAACATATAAATAACATAAAAATAAACAATAAATAAAGTTTGTAATGCATCCAGAGCGCCCGCGGCATAAACTCTTCGGTGCGAGAACCCACGTTTCGTTATCAAGTTGCTACCGAGCACTGCGAGCGATTTTGACCCTTACCGCCGCGGGATATGAATCAATTTTCAATCCCACGCATCACTGACGACACCACAGTGTTGTCTGTCGGTTGTGGGAGGCATGGGGATAGGGGGACAGGAGGGAGGTGGAATGGGGATAGGGGGTGGGTGGAAAGGATGGGGAAAGGAATGGTGATAGGAGGAGGGGATACTAATAGAAGGGACATTGAGGGTGGAAAAGAAGAGATAGGAGGGGATAGGTGCGGGATGGGGGCGGTAAGGATGGGAATAGGAGATAAATGGGGGTGGAAGGGATAGAGATAGGAGGAGGAGGGAAGAAGGGATAGGGAAAGGGATAGGAGGGGAGAGGGGAAGGGGACAGGAGGGAGGTGGAATGGGGATAGGGGGTGGGTGGAAAGGATGGGGAAAGGAATGGTGATAGGAGGAGGGGATACTAATAGAAGGGATATTGGGGGTGGAAAAGAAGAGATAGGAGGGGATAGGTGGGGGATGGGGGTGGTAAGGATGGGGATAGGAGAGAAATGGGGGTGGAAGGGATAGAGATAGTAGGAGGAGGAGGGAAGAAGGGATAGGGAAAGGGATAGGAGGGGAGAGGGGAAGGGGACAGGAGGGAGGTGGAATGGGGATAGGGGGTGGGTGGAAAGGATGGGGAAAGGAATGGTGATAGGAGGAGGGGATACTAATAGAAGGGATATTGAGGGTGGAAAAGAAGAGATAGGAGGGGATAGGTGGGGGATGGGGGCGGTAAGGATGGGGATAGGAGAGAAATAGGGGTGGAAGGGATAGAGATAGGAGGAGGAGGGAAGAAGGGATAGGGAAAGGGATGGGAGGGGAGAGGGGAAGGGGTAGAGATTAGAGGGGAATTAAGAGTGGGAGAGACAGGCAGGGAAGATAAATAGGGAAGGAGAGAATGAAAGAGGGGAATGGGGTAAAAAGAAGGGAGAGAAATAGTAGGGAATACGACTGAGATATGGGAAAAGAGAGGGAAAGAAGTGAAAAGGAGAGAGAAAAATGAAAGAAACTACGAGAGGAATGAGATAGGAGGAGAGGGCGAGTGAAGGAAATGGATGGAAGAATATCCGATAAAAATGATATACTGCTTTATGTGTATGTGTATGTATGCGCGCGCGCGCGCGCGTGTGTGTGTGAGTGTGTGTGTGTGTGTGCGCGCGTGTGTGTGTGTGTGTGTGTGTGTGTGTGTGTGTGTGTGTGTGTGTGTGTGTGTGTGTGTGTGTGTGTGTGTGTGAAGGAGGGAGAGGGAGAGGGAGAGACAGGGAGACGGAGAGAGAGACAGAAACAGAAAAAAGGGAATAAGGTCCAAACAAAAAAATATATCGCCAGACAACATAAAATGGAAAAACATAATAATAATGAAATAAACAAAAAAAAGGCAAAATAATGAATAAAACAAAATCAAAAACGGAAAAGGAAAAAGGAAAAAATAACCCACATCAGAAAAAACAAGGCGGAACGAGCAAAATCCCGAGCCAGAGGAAGTGGCCCGTTAACACCCGCTTGACCTCCCCCCACGCCCCCCCCCCCCCCGTCGCCATTCACACACTCACCCCCCAACACCCCACGCCCACTACCCCCACCCCCCACCTCCCCCTCCCCACCTCGCCATCCACGGGTTCGATGGGTCCTTAAAAGTCGCTTCACGAGACCTTGACGAACATAAAACCCGAAGCTCCGAGTCCCCATTTCGAGTCGAGAGGGGGAGGGGGCGAGTGTGAGAGGGTAAGGGGGGAGGGGGATGTGGGAGTGTTTGGATGGGGGGAGAGGGGAGTAGGGGGAGCGGGGGGGTGGATTCGAGCTTGTGCGGGTTTGTGTGTGTGAAAGAGGGAGGGAGAGGGAGAGAGGGAGAGAGAGGGAGAGAGAGAGAGAGAGAGAGAGAGAGAGAGAGAAAGAGAGAGAGAGAGAGAGATTTAAAATTCAAATTCACATAATTACATCTATATTTACACTTGACTATTGAAGAGTGTTTATTTTTATTCCATTTTGAAATTTCAGCTGTTAATGTCTCTAATATTATCTGGTAGCATGTTCCAGATCTTGGGTCCACGTTTTTGCATGTGTTCCTGTCTCCGTATCTCTTAACATAAAGACAGTTTACCTGACGTGTTTAGACACCTGATGTATTCTCACCAGCTTGCAAGGGTAATAATCGTTGTGGATAATTCCCATGAGTTTGCGAATGAAGACATGTATTATAACTGCATTCAGAATGGACTTTTAACCATTTGTTTTTTGAACAAGTAGGACGATGTGATCAAATTTAGTAAGATTACCTGATGCAACTCTTACAGCAAATTTATGTAGTTTTTGTACTTTCTGCATCCAGGTTTTGTTAGTTGAACCCGAAACATTTGAACAATAATTAATTATGCTTAAAAAATGAGTTTGATTCTAGTTTCAGTAGTGATTTTATTTCTCTTGTGATTAAGATATATCAATGTGGCCATTAGTCCCCCGTGTATGTTGTCACTGTATGTTTCAAATGTAATATATCTGTCTAAGTGTACTCCTACATTTTTCATTTCAATTTCTGTCCTTGTGTCTATGTTTTGTTATGTTCTGACGACTACCTATGAATATACATGAAGTTTTATGTGGATTTAGTTTAAGGCTATTAGTGTCAAAACATATTTTTGCTTGAATAAGAGAGTGCTTCCTTATTAATGTATTTGAGTTGTTTACGGAGTTACTACGAAAAAAAACTGAATCATTATGGGCTAAGGTTGATAAATCGTTTATGAAAATTAGGTCTAAAATAGATCCTTGTGCAACACCAAAAGATGTGCCTAAATAACTGCTAAACCAAAAGGTATCACGTCTATGATGTATTAATGTGTTAAGAATTCCATGGCTGACACTGTTAAAAGCTTTAGAAAGGTCGCACAATGTGAACAAATTTACCTGATTATTGTCTGCTGTGATAGATTTCATTAGTAAACTGTAATAACACTGTTTCAGTGGATAACCTATTTCTAAAGCATGTTGTGTTATATAGATAATAGGTTATTGGCCACCAGGAAGCTCGCCAGTTGATTTGCTACATTTTCTCAAGAATTTTGAATAGTAAAGGAAGTATAGTAATAGGGCGGTAATTATTCAAATCGCCTGTATCCTCCGACTTGAAAATTGGTGTTACTATACCATGTTTCCAAAGCGACGGAAAAACACCGGTGGCCAGAGAGGCGTTGATAATGACCGTCAAATATTGTGCAAGTGTGGGTAGACTGTCTCTAATAAAGCGCAAAGCAATACCGTCTGCCATACAGCACTTGTTTCGCGAAGGTGTGTTATTACTAGCATAATAGTTAATACGTCCAACTGGCTGTTGACCGGTCTGTAGAAAGAGATGTCCGATGTTCGTTCATAAGTTAGTTTTTCCATTTTTTTAGAAAAAGTCACTTGTTATTAGTTCTTTTTATATCCTGAGAATTTATTTCCGAAATCATTGATTTTTGCACACTGAATTACCGACTTAACATTCTTCTTTTTTACTTTACAATCTGAAGAGCGGTTTCATTTCTGTACTTCTGAGAGTTTTGTGGCCATTATTTCTATCGTTAAAAGTCGCGAAAAGTTTTTGTTACCTGGTGATCGCTTTGTTTCCTCCATATCTAACGTCATGGCGAGTCCGTGGTCAGCAACATGGCACGGGACGACATCAGAATGGAGACTGAGTCTAATCTGTTAGTTATTATCACATGCAATGGAGATGAGGCGTTTTCTGTAATCCGTGTAGGTTTATTTATTGTTTGTTCTAATCGATTTTTCTTATTTATCTTAACTAACTTAGCTTTACATTTTGTCAAATCATCATTCAAAGTCACCTAGGATAATAAGCGGTTTCGTTTTTTAATGACATTTCTCTAAGAACCTTTTCGAAGCATTTGAAAGATCCCGAAGATGCACATGGGGTGCCTATACCCAGTGCCAATAATGAAAGGAGGAAGTATGTTTTTTACGATAACCCAGATATCTTCTACGGTAGTATTGTTAACTGTTGTAGTAGATATCCTGTTTGACTTCAGGGAATCCGGTATTTGTATATATATATATATATATACATATTCCTCCTCCACGCCTTATATAACATCTATAAACTTAAAATTTTGGAATATTCATGGAATTACTATTTCCTGGAGGA
>NC_061827.1:6177474-6182474 GCF_019202785.1 Penaeus chinensis | reverse complement strand
TGCTTCTTCTTCTTCTGCTTCTTTTCACTTTCCATTTCTCGATTTCATCCTCAGCCTCTTAATCCTCAGCCTCATTATCATCATTATCATTATCATTATCATTATCATTATCATTATCATAATCTATCTTTATTATCATTATCATTATCAATCATTTTCATTATCATTATCAATATCAATCATTTTCATTATCATTATCAATCATTTTCATTATCAATATCAATCATTTTCATTATCATTATTAATCACTTTCATTTTCATTATTAATCACTTTCATTTTCATTATCATTATCGTCCTCACCAACATCGTCATCATCATTATCATTCATGGCGTCGGCGTGGCTCAATCGGGAGAGTGCCCAACTACCGACGTAAGTGTCGAGGTTCGAGTCACCGTCGGGTCCGAGGTTGACCTGCCCGAGCCTTTCGGTTGGGTCATGCGTGTGGGTGAATGGGAGCGGGTCATGCAGAGAGCTCCTAGGCGATGCTATGAATTTCTGCATCGGGTGGGCAATACCATACACTTTACCCTTGTTATTATTAATGGAACTGAACACGGAATGGGGAAACTGATAAAATTAATTCTACGTTGTTTTTTTTTTGTTTTGTTTTGTTTTTTTCTTTCTTGATTCGCAAGAAGTGTTTGGAGCATTTGGTTAAACATGAAAAAAAGTTAACGCGAAAGATTAGATTTTTGAAATCAGAAATCAGGACATTAGGACACAAGTAGTTTTCAACACTTTCCGTTGTCAACACAAGTCGGCGAAATCGAATCGCTTCGTTTCAGATTTTCATTTCGTCTTAGAGTGACACACTTTATATGTCTACCGTTGGAAGTAAAGAATACAATTACAAAGTAGAAGCATTGTCTTTTCGTGTTTGTTTGTCTAAAGCCCTGTTGAAGGCGCATACAAGCATACGAATATACTGTTAGGCTCGTCGATACATTTACTTTCAATGTAGTTCACTTCGGTCTCCAAATATCATATTCATGTAACTTAGTTTGAGTGTTTTACTTGCACGCAATTTATGTCTGACTTAATACGGGGCCGTTTGCAATTGTACAGATGCATGTTCAAATAACCCAGGTACTCACTCTCGCTCTCTCTCTCTCTCTCTCTCTCTCTCTCTCTCTCTCTCTCTCTCTCTCTCTCTCTCTCTCTCTCTCTCTCTTTCTCTCTCAACTTCCCTTCCCTCTCTACCTCCCCCCACTCACTCTCGGTCTCTCTCTCCTTCTCTCCCCCTCTCCCCCTCTCTCCCTCTCCCCCTCTCTCCCTTTCTCCCTCTCTCCCTTTCTCCCCCTCTCCCTCTCCCTCTCCCTCTCCCTCCCCCTCCCTCTCCCTCTCCCTCGCGTTCAATGGAAGACAGAAGTTCGGAAGTGAGAAACGTTCACACAAACTCAGGCAGAGTATAAGAGACTGAAATAATGATTCTAACAAACAGGGGAAGAGGAGAATCAAAGATAAAGGAGAAGAATGGATAATGTCTAGAAATAGAGCAGAAAAGGAAAGAAAAGATTTTAATGAGGGAAAGATGAAAGCTTACGAACGTATATACAGACAGACATACACAAGCACGTGCGCGGGTATATGTGTGTGTGTGTGTGTGTGTGTGTGTGTGTGTGTGTGTGTGTGTGTGTATGTGTGTGTGTGTGTGTGTGTACGTGTTCGCGTGCGTGCGTTTATGTCTGAATTTATGCGTATTTTTGTCTGACTGTCTTTATGGCTGTGTAACTAACATGTGCGTGTACAAGCGCAGTTAAACACCCAGACGCATAAACTCGTAACCGCATAAACACATAAACATAGTCATCGCAAATCCCCTAAATAGCCTACTGAGGCCTTCGGTATATTTACATGTTGACGACTTCTTCCCGCGTAAACAAAGGTGACTGACGACCGCCATATTGTTGCCAGTGGCTCGGGTGTGCACTTGAGTGGGGAACAAGGGCGGGGGGAGAGGTCGGGAGAGGGAGGAGGGTAGGGGGAGGGAGAGAGTCAAGGCGAGGTAGAGTTAGCTTGCAATTAAGCCGTTGAAACATGTCTGACCAGCAGGAGGGTTCGTATTGCAAGGCCCATTGTTGAAAAGGGTGACTGACTTGAACTCCGCCGGTCTGCGCTCGGGGAATTTTGCACTCGCGGCTACAGAACATATTTTTCTTCTTCTTTATTCTCTTTTTCTTTTCTTTTCTTTTCTTTCTTTTTTTTCCTTTTTTTTTTTTTTTTTTTTCTTTTTTTTTTATGTGATCGACGTCGAACGAGCTCCTTTTGTTGCTGTGCATTTGCGAAAGAGTGAAATGGCGAGCGAGAGGGTCGGTGGACAGGTCGGGGAGGGTTGGGGTTGGGAGATAAGAAAGATACGAGGAGAAAAAGAGAAAAAGAAAAAGAAAGAAAGAGAAAGAGAGAGGGTGAGGGAGAGAGAGAGAGAGAGAGGGAGGGAGGGAGGGAGGGAGGGGGGGAGAGAGAGAGGGGGGAGGGGAAGGGAGGGAGGGAGGGGGGGGGCAAGGAGATGGAGAGGGAGGGAGGGAAGGAGGGAGAGAGAGAGGGAGGGAGGGAAGGAGGGAGAGAGAGAGAGGTGGGGGAAGGGAGGAAGAGAAGGAGAGAGAGCGAGAAAAGGGGAGACTGAGAGAAGGGGGGAAGGAAAGGAGAAAAGGAATTGAGAGAGAGAGAGAGAGAGAAGGGGGAGAAAGGGAGAAAGGGAGGGAGGGAAGGAGAGAGAGAGTGTGTGTGTGTTGCATGTATACATAGATAGATAGATAGATATAGATACATATACACTAACATACATATATTCAGGCAGAGACAAACACACACACACACACGTACAGATAGACAGATAAATAGATAGACTAAATAAATAGATAGATACATAGACAAATACAAAGAAAATGGAATTGGAAAGGGAAAAGGAGACGGGATTAGGTAAAAGAGGCGCAGTACAATAAACGGACAGGCGAGGCCGAAAGAGAATAGAAATTGACCCAAATCACTCCGCCCCCTCTACCCCTAACCCCCCCATCTTCTCCCTCTTCCCCTCACCCCCCCCCCCATCTTCTCCCTTTCCTCCCTTCGCCCCTTATCTCGCCCTCCCACTCCTCCACCACTTCATCCCCCTTGTATCTCACTCTTCAGCGCTAATCTCTCCCTCCATCCTCCTCCACACACCCCTAAAATCTCCTCCTCCAGCTCCTCCAATCTTCTCCAATCTCCTCCTCCATCTCCTCCAATCTCCCCCACCACTCTCCTCCACCCCTCCATCTTCCACACACGCCCACAATCTCCCCCTCTACCCCCCTCCACCTCCTCCATTCCCCCTCTCTCCCTTCCTCCATCCTACTCCGTCCCCTCCATCTCCAGCAACCTCCTCCTCCAACCCCCCCCCCCCTTCTCCCCCCTCCCCCCCCCCCCCCCCGGTCCACAAGCAGCCATAACTCACGCCGCCATCCAAGACAGGGGGGGGGTGAGGGGGAGGGCCAAGGGGGAGGGGAGGGGGGGACAAGACGAAGGACCGTCTAGCGTTTAATGTCTTTAGTGTTCGTCTTCCGCGCGGGGGAGCAGGACGCCGCTACCTCACCGCTGTCCGACGGCTTTAATACAGCCACGCCTCATTGCTTCTTCGGCCCTTCGATGGAGATCTCTGTCGGCTTGTCTGTCTGTCTGTCTGTCTGTTTGTATTTGTTTGTTTGTTTGTTTGTTTGTGTGTGAGGGAGGGTTGTTTGGGTTTGTTTGTTTGTGTGTGTGTGTTCAGCAACCATTATTTCCACTCCATGACTTAGCTCTCTCACTTCATTATTGAGAGGTCATTTGACAGTACCACCCTCACCTGATACGATGCCCTTCTTAATCAACCGCAGTTCAGCGGGCTACCACTTTTGACACCTGCGTTTGACATATGAAAGCTCAAGGCCATATGACATCTTCCCGCCGTGAGATCGGGCTCGAGCCATTAGTCGGAGCGCAGGCATTTCTACAACTGCCGCGGCGAGTAATTGAACTCGGAACGACTAAGGCCGCAGTTCAATGCTCTAACCACTAGACCATCGCGACATATGCATATACATATTTACATATATATGTACATATATCAATATATATCTATATCTATCTATGTATCTATGTGTATGTGTATATATGTATATAAGTGTGTATATATGTATGTGTATATGTATATATGTATATATTTTATATAGATGTTATATATAATATATATATATATTTAAATACAATATACATACATATATATACAGTACAGTACAGTATTTATGTATAATTATATAAATACATATATATGTATGTATGCACATATGTATCCTAACCCTACATGACAGTCTGTTCGTCTGTTTGTGTGTCAGCTAAGTCTGCCTATTTGTCATTCCATGTCTGTCTCCCAGCCTCCCTAAACGACCATATGATGAATATATTTCGGTCTCATTAACATCGTACTGTATTGTCCCCGATACTGTATTCTTCCCTAGCAAATGATTAATGTCTCTACGAGAAAATGCCTTATCTTTAACAGCGCTTTTTTTAAACGCTTCTTAAAGTTTTATATTGTCTTTGAAATCTACACGGTAATTTAGTTTTCAAAGTTTCATAATGAAGTTTTGCCCTTCTTCCTCCCCAATATAGAAAAAAATATTTTTTTTTGTTTTTTCAATACACAGAAATAAACAGAACACAAACACAGAAAAGGAACACAAAAAAATCACTTATAAAAATAGAACATAATCGATAACAAGAAAAAAATATTTTTTGACAATTCAACCTTGTAAACACAAACATAAACAGAAGTACAAGCACAAAACAAACAGCTACCTAGAGCAAACAAACAAACAATAACATATATATTTGACAGAAAATGAACCAAATTCACTCCACGTCTGTAAAACGGATATGATAAAAACAAACAAGAAAGAACTTAAAGACGAAGGTAAAACATAACGAATAAAAAAAAAAGAAAGACAGACATACGAGAAGAATGTAAAATGAGGTATTACAAAA
>NC_061827.1:6167474-6172474 GCF_019202785.1 Penaeus chinensis | reverse complement strand
CATTCGTCTCCTAATAAATTTCGTAATAGAATATACGTTATTGTTGTTTGGCTTTGTTCAGTGAATTTTCCTTTTTTCCTCCGCGAAGATAGACGACGGTGAAAACGATCAGAAGGCAAGATAACGAATTAGAAGGTAATAATAATGAAATGGAAAACTAAATAATGGAACGGGAGATAAAATAAGGAATGGGAAGGCAAACTATGGGATTGGAAGGCATGATAAGGAATTAGAAAGTATAGACAAGGGATTTGAAGGTAAAAAATAAGGGAATGGAAAACAAAATACAGGATCGGGAGACGAAAGAAGGGATCTTCTTTTGGTACCGAATCACGTGACGTTGGCGAACAGATGATGCCAATACTCAGCATCATCATGGCATAACTAGGCAAAATAATCAGTGGTTTGCCATTGCCTTCTTCAGGGTACACTGTGCTAGAGTACCATTCTCCTTCCCAAAAGCTCTTCCGCTAGAAATACACGTACCGTTGGCCTTCGTGGTCGAAACACACCCACCTTCCCCACTGATTTGGTATCAATGGATCCGCTGTTGGCTGTCGTCCCTAAACCCTAAATTACCCAAGGGCCCGTTCGGTTTTATGGCGCCGACCGCACTCGCCAGTCACAGCACGATTAATAACGATCATATGAGCGCATTTTATGGAAGTTAGGTGGGACTGCCTGGCCCCACGCACGGTCTTCACACGCTGCCTGGATGCAGTTCAGCGTCGTACCCAGGGCAGGAAATTAGGGATAAGAAGGCAAAATAAAGGATTGGAAATATTAGGGATTGGAAGTGAAGGCAAAATAAGGGGTTTGGAAGCAGTATAAGGAATTGGAAACCCAAATTAGGAGATTCGAAGGCAAGATAAGGAATTGCAAGGCGATCCGTGGTACTGAAACAAATCAAGACTGTTAAAGGTGTCGGGATAGGTTGCGTATGTCTGTGCTGGAGATGTGTGTGTGTGTGTGTGTGTGTGTGTGTGTGTGTGTGTGTGTGTGTGTGTGTGTGTGTGTGTGTGTGTGTGTGTGTGTGGATGAATAAGGGAAAGAAATAATAAATAAATGAATTAATGTATGAATAAATAAAATTCATGAATATACGTATGAATAAATAAAATTCATGAATATACGTATGCATAACTAAATAACCATATATACCCATAGGCCTATTTTACTCCCACCCATCACAGGCCACGCGAAAGACGACCCTAAAAGCAACGAATAAAAAGGTGTTCATTCGAAAACCTCCTTTTGACCTTCACTGACAGAAATGTTCGGCGCTTTGAGGCGTTCTAGGAAAAGGCAGGCGCGGTTGTGTATTTTCCGGAGGGGCATTAAGACATTTCCTTTCTGGGAAAATTGGCAACTTGGGGGAACGTAACGTCCTTTATATCAAGGTAATTGCGGGCGGTATCATTCCTCGCCGTCTCACGATATTTTTCGCTTTCTTGGAAATCAACATTGAGAGTGGGCTAAAAGTATTAGTTTTTTGAAGAATTGTGGGGGTGGCGTGTTTGCATGCGAGACTATTTACACGTACGAGTACATACGATCGTATTTGTAAGTCACAAGGGTATACAGTAAAACGAACACATAGGAAAAAAAGCGCATAAATTCAAACACACACAGACGCACACGCACACGCACACGCACACGCACACGCACACGCACACGCACACGCACACGCACACGCACACGCACACGCACACGCACACGCACACACACACACACACACACACACACACACACACTCACACACACACACACACACACACATATCAGCCCCCCACCTCACGTCACCATTATTAACTACATTACCCTCACCAACACCATAATCTCTCTCCTTACCTGGCTTGCACGAGCAGTTGCCGAAGGATTCAGTGGTCTTGTTGTAATCAAAGCCGTAATCCGAAGCCACTTTGAGTCCCGGGAAAACTACGCGGTTGTCTAAAGGGTGGAACATGCCTCCCTCCTTCGCCTCCAAAGTACTGACACTCTCGCTGTCTTGGACTTCTCGCTTGCTGGAAGGTAAACAGAGGGAGGGTGATGATAAAATGACGAAGAGAAGGGTAGTGATGATAAAACATGATTAATAGGGAGTTGTGATGATAAAAAGGGAGAAAGGTGATAACTGAGGTTAAAAAGGAGAATGAGGATAAAAGATATGAAAGGGAGAATGACGATAAGAAGGTTTTATTGGGGGGAAATATGCAAATGAGAATTCCTAGAAACTATCTTTATACTTTAAATTTTTTTTTTTTTTGGGGGGGGGGGGAGGGAGATATTCCAGCAAATAACTTGCCGCTGCAAATTGGACATTAAATATTTGATCTTAATAACCAACTATGCCTTATGTCTCGTTACATCTCAACCAGCCAATTTAACCGCTCGCCTTAGCTTCACTTTGCTCGAATTAAACGCCAAAATGCTTTGAACATTCGAATCCACTTGCGTTAGATAGTAACTTTTTTTTCTCAACAATTTATAAGACTTCAAGATATCTTTGGTGGTTTATCTTCAAAGAGTGAATTGATCCAAGCTCTCTCTTACCGGAATACATATATAGAAGAAGCCTCAACGATCGTACGATAGGTATGTTTTATAGTAGATTCATTTGCAGTGTTTTGTGCCGAAACGAATTTCAAAACCGAAACAAAGGTTAGTTTTTGAAAATGAATCCATCGAAATTCGGTATCGATCGATATCTTGTGATGCTTTATGTTCATTTATATCGGTATAGATAGATAGATGGGTAGATAGATACATATATACACAGACAGATAGATAGATAGATAGATAGATATAAAATCCATCGTAATTTACCATCAATAGATATCTTGTGACCCTTTTTTTCAATTATCGGTATAAGTCAGAATATACATATATTTAGATAGATAGATATAGATAGATAGATATCTTGTGATGCTTTTGGTTCAAATATATTGGTATAAGTCGGTGCTAGCGAACAATAGCAATCATCCTACTCTGAATGGGTGAGAGAGAGCTCGGTGTAAGGCAGGGAATTCGCGGTGGACTTTCAGCAAAGTTTTATTATGCTCCGGGTTTCGTGTGTATTTTGTTACTGTTACTTTGGCTCCACCCTCACCCCCCCCCCCCCCCCCTGCGTGAGATACAAAATCGTAAAGTCAAAATCATCTTACCGGCAAGGTGGAGCCCGAAGGGATTTATGTAACGTTAAAGAACAGGGCGATGGCGTTATCTGCGTAATGTGCTCAGGATATGTTCTAGCCTTTATCACAAGTGTGCTAAAACAAATCCATTGTCATATAGATAAAAATAATCAAGTTTTACCATTAGAATTGACCAAAGAGAATTAGATATTTAAGCCCCTATAAAACCCCATTTACGTATTTCACATGTTTCCCCGCGATATGCCTTGCCTTTATAATGCAGTTTTTGTTTATTTTTGCGCTTTTTCGAAAATTCTTTGACGTAGCCAGCCAATTTAACCGCTCGTCTTAGCTTCACTTTGCTCGAATTAAACGCCAAAATGCTTTGAACATTCGAATCCACTTGCGTTAGATAGTAACTTTTTTTTCTCAACAATTTATAAGACTTCAAGATATCTTTGGTGGTTTATCTTCAAAGAGTGAATTGATCCAAGCTCTCTCTTACCGGAATACATATATAGAAGAAGCCTCAACGATCGTACGATAGGTATGTTTTATAGTAGATTCATTTGCAGTGTTTTGTGCCGAAACGAATTTCAAAACCGAAACAAAGGTTAGTTTTTGAAAATGAATCCATCGAAATTCGGTATCGATCGATATCTTGTGATGCTTTATGTTCATTTATATCGGTATAGATAGATAGATGGGTAGATAGATACATATATACACAGACAGATAGATAGATAGATAGATAGATATAAAATCCATCGTAATTTACCATCAATAGATATCTTGTGACCCTTTTTTTCAATTATCGGTATAAGTCAGAATATACATATATTTAGATAGATAGATATAGATAGATAGATATCTTGTGATGCTTTTGGTTCAAATATATTGGTATAAGTCGGTGCTAGCGAACAATAGCAATCATCCTACTCTGAATGGGTGAGAGAGAGCTCGGTGTAAGGCAGGGAATTCGCGGTGGACTTTCAGCAAAGTTTTATTATGCTCCGGGTTTCGTGTGTATTTTGTTACTGTTACTTTGGCTCCACCCTCACCCCCCCCCCCCCCCCTGCGTGAGATACAAAATCGTAAAGTCAAAATCATCTTACCGGCAAGGTGGAGCCCGAAGGGATTTATGTAACGTTAAAGAACAGGGCGATGGCGTTATCTGCGTAATGTGCTCAGGATATGTTCTAGCCTTTATCACAAGTGTGCTAAAACAAATCCATTGTCATATAGATAAAAATAATCAAGTTTTACCATTAGAATTGACCAAAGAGAATTAGATATTTAAGCCCCTATAAAACCCCATTTACGTATTTCACATGTTTCCCCGCGATATGCCTTGCCTTTATAATGCAGTTTTTGTTTATTTTTGCGCTTTTTCGAAAATTCTTTGACGTAGGCCTATGCAAAAATGTTGGGAATCTTAACTTACTGATTCATAACAAATCATCTGCATCGTTTTGTTGAGCGAAAACTTTAGATTTGTTTTTCTTTTATTCCATAGTTTAGGTATAGGTATAGACTGGGCATTAAAAGGATATCCAACGTTTGGCAACTGTTAAGTGTAAATCATTGCCTACCGCCGCCGGGTTTCGAGAATAATATCTATAGAATATTATCTATTCTCCATTTATCATTAAATTCCATTTATTTATCTCTGAATAGGTTTTAAAATTCCAGCGAAGGCGAGGATAAAAGAAAGACGAATACAATTTTCATATCTCAAGATAAATGATATTCTGGCCGTTTAATAACGTATGAATTTATTGGTTCCATCGACTAATAATTCCTATATTTTGTTAGTAGATATGACAATTTATCCAGATTAAGTACAAGCCAAAAATATTGTATAGT
>NC_061827.1:6157474-6164974 GCF_019202785.1 Penaeus chinensis | reverse complement strand
ATAGAGAGGAGGAGAAGAGATGAGAAAATATGTGATAATAGGTGAAGAGGGTGGATAGAGAGGAGGAGAAGAGATGAGAAAAAATGTGATAATAGGTGAAGGGGGTGGATAGAAAGAAGAGACGAGGGGGAAAATGTGATAATAGGTGAAGGGGGTGGATGGAGAGGAGAAGAAGAGATGAGAAGAAATATGATAATAGGTGAAGGGGTGGATGGAGAGGAGAAGAAGAGATGAGAAGAATTATGATAATAGGTGAAGGGGGTGGATAGAGAGGAGAAGAAGAGATGAGAAAAGATGTGATAATAGGTGAAGAGGGTGGATGGAGAGGAGAAGAAGAGACGAGGGGGGAAAAAATATGATAATAGGTGAAGGGGGTGGATAGAGAAGAGAAGAAGAGATGAGAAAAAATGTGATAATAGGTGAAGGGGGTGGATAGAGAGAAGAGACGAGGGGGAAAATGTGATAATAGGTGAAGGGGGTGGATGGAGAGGAGAAGAAGAGATGAGAAGAAATATGATAAAAGGTGAAGGGGTGGATAGAGAAGAGAAGAAGAGACGAGGAAAAAAATGTGATAAAAGGTGAAAGAGGTGGATGAAGAGGAGAAGAAGAGAGGAGAAAAACTATGATAATAGGTGAAAGGGGTGGATGGAGAGGAGAAGAGAAGATGAGAAAAGATAGGATAATAGTTGAATAGATAAAGAAATACGTGGATATAGAGGAGAAGAGAAGAAAAAAAATGATAATAGGTGAAGGCGGTAAACAGATAAAACAAAAATGGATGAAAAGAAGAGAAGGAGGGGAAAAGGGAAGATAATAAGTGAAAGGGTGAACAGATAATGAAAAAAAAAGTAGAAAGAGATGAGAAGAAAAGAGAAGAAAGGGGGAAGAGGAGGAGGATAGGTGAACAGATAATGAAAAAAAGAGAAGAAGAGGAAATGAGAAAAAAATGATAATAGACGAAAGGGGTGAAAGGATAACGAATAAACTGGATGAAGAGGAGAAGGAAAGAGGGAAAATATATAATGAGGTTGATGGTGGTGATGGTGTTAACGGGATGATGATGATGGTGATGGTGGTGATGATGATGATGATGGTGGTGATGATGATGTTGATGGTGGTGATGATGATGATGGTGATGATGATAATAATGATGGTGATGGTGGTGATGATAATGATGATGGTGATGATGATGATGGTGGTGATGATGATGTTGATGGTGGTGATGATGATTATGATGATGATGATGATGATGGTGATGATGATGGTGATGATGATGTTGTTGATGATGATGATGATGATGATGATGGTGGTGATGATGATGATGGTGATGATGATAATGATGATGGTGATGATGATGATGATGGTGATGATGGTGATGATGATAATGATGATAGTGATGATGATGATGGTGGTGATGATGATGTTGATGGTGGTGATGATGATGATGGTGATGATGATGATGGTGATGGTGATGATAATGATGATGGTGATGATGATGATGGTGGTGATGATGATGATGACGATGATGATGCCGATATAACTTTTTTTTTTTTTTTTTTTTTTTTTTTAAATAGAAGAGACATCGTCTTCTTTCTACTTGTAAAATGTAATCGACTTAATCATCTTTATTTAGCGACAGCGAATTATAGCGAATTAATGGAGCGAGACTGATGGATTTAGCGCTATTCTTCAGCGGAAAGTATCACCGACGAAGCCAGGTTTAACAATAACTACAAAAATATAAAAATACATGCAGCGGGAACCTAAACCAGTGTAGCGACGACATAAATAGCGGAAACATAGCAACGACTAAATTTAGCGGAAACAGCAGCCAGTCTAGCAAAAACAAAAAAAAACAAAAAAATCTGACCGATATTAGCGACAACGGCTATGAATCTATTGCTAATATTTAGCGTCTTCTTAAACAGTTAAAAAAATGGGAAAAAAATGCTAGAGGAGAGGAGGAGTTGGTTCTCATTGTAAAAGAAATGTTCCTCTGTCAAACGCAGACTTCAAAGAATACGAGAAAACCAATGAAAAAAAAAAGGGGGAAAAAAAAAGGAAACAAAGTGCTACACGCTATGCTGGGCAAGATGGCTTCGAGAATGGGAGTCTCTGGCTGTGAAATGCTCTTTTTATTATTCATTTCTTTCTCTCGTGTTTCTTTTCTTTCTACTTTCCCTCCTTTTTTTTCGTATTTGTTTCCCTTTGTGTGTTGTGTTGTGCTTGTTCGCTCTCTCTCTCTCTCTCTCTCTCTCTCTCTCTCTCTCTCTCTCTCTCTCTCTCTCTCTCTCTCTCTCTCTCTCTCTCTCTCTCTATCTATCTATCTCTCTCTCTCTCTCCCTCTCCCTCTCCCTCCCTCCCTCCCTATCTCTCTCTTTCTCTCTCTCCCTCTCCCTTTCCTTCTCCTTCCCTCCCTCCCTCTCCTTCCCTCCCTCCCCCTCCATTTCTTTCTTTTTCTTTTTTCTTTTTCTCTTTTTTTTTTACCTTTTATCCCTCATTTTTACTGATCATCTCCGGCGTTCATTCGAATATGGAGATTTCTTTTAATTAGTTTTCCTACCTGGGGGGGGGTTGAGGGTTGGGGGTGGGGTGGGGGGGGAGGAGGAGGGGGAAGTAGGTCTATGTATCGATTCAATCCTGTTCCGCGACGACTTGCAAGGCCAGCTGGCTTTAACGGGGATCGTCGTGAGGGAGAGAGAGAGAGGGAGAAAGGGGAGAGAGAGAGAGAGAGAAAGGGAGAGAGAGAGAGAGAGAGAGAGAGAGAGAGAGAGAGAGAGAGAGAGAGAGAGAGAGAGAGAGATAGAAAGAGAGAGAGGGGGGGAAGGAGGGGGAGAGAGAGAGAGAGGGGGGGAGGGAGGAAGGGGGAGAGAAAGGGAGAGAGAGGGGGGAGAGAGGGAGGGGAGGGGGAGACTGAGGGGGGAGGGGGGGGAGAGAGAAAGGGAGAGAGAGAGAGAGAGGGAGGTAGGGGGAGAGAGAGAGAAAGGGAGAGGGAGGGAGGGGGAGCGAGGGAGGAGGAGAGAGAAAGGGAGAGAGAGAGGGGGGAGGGAGGGAGGGAGGGGGAGAGAGAAAGAGAGAGAGAGAGAGGGGGGAGGGAGGGGGAGAGAAAGGGAGAGAGTGAGGAGGAGGGAGGGAAGGAGGGGGAGAGAGAGGGGGGGAGGGAGGGAGGGAGGGAGAGAGGGGGAGAGAGAAAGGGAGAGAGAGAGAGAGAGAAAGGGAGGGAGGGAGGGAGGGAGGGAGGGAGAGAGAGAGAGAGAGAGAGAGAGAGAGAGAGAGAGAGAGAGAGAGAGAGAGGGAGGGAGGGGGAGAGAAAGGGAGAGAGTGAGGGGGGAGGGAGAGAGAAAGGGAGATAGAGAGGGGGAGGGAGAGAGGGAGGGGGAGAGAAAGGGAGAGAGAGGGGGGAGAGAGGGAGGGAGGGGGAGAGAGAAAGGGAGAAGTGAGGGAGGGCGAGAGGGGGAGAAAGAAAGGGGGAGAGGGGGGAGGGAGGGAGGTAGGGGGAGAGAAAGGGAGAGAGAATGGGGAGGGAGGGAGGGAGAGAGAAAGGGAGTGAGAGGGGGGAGGGAAGGAGGGAGGGAGGGAGGGAGGGGGAGAGAGTAAGGGAGAGTGAGGGAGGGACGGAAGGGGAGAGAGAAAGGGAGATTGAGGGAGGGAGGCAGGGAGGGAGAGAGAAAGGGAGAGAGAGGGGGGAGGGAGGGAGAAAAAGTGAGGGAGAGAGACAAATAGAGAGAGAGAGAAAGAGGAAGGGAGGGAGATAGAGAAAGAACGAGAAACACTGAAAGAGGAAGAGAGAGAGGCAGGCAGAGAGACAGACAGGCCGAAACAGAGGAAGGGAGGGAGAGAAAGAGAGAGAGAAAGATACCATAATTGAAATATCACAACGCCATCAACATCAACTACCAATTCGAATTCCATTAAAAAGATAATCAATTTCACTTCCCACGCGATGAAAAACGAAGATAGTCCAGTACTTATATTAGCAGTGTAGCGTTCTCTCGAGCTGAGAATACTCTTAAGTGGAAGAAGAATTTCACATATCCTCAAGAAAGCTTTTAATAATTTAGTTTCTTTGTTCGAATGAAAAGCAACGGTACTTTTGGACTGCTGAATAATTCCTTCGAAAAAAAAAAATACGCCAGGTCTATTATTCTGAGTGGCTCTGAATAACCGGAATTTTCTTGTCAAAAGTACTGTCTATGAAACGACTTCTATGTGTATTTGTTCATTTTTTTATTTGGTTCTATAGGGGTATTTCATACAAAGTCCTGTATTATGACCATGAAACAGAATCATTATGAGTGATATTTATAGTACTTATATAGTATATATTAAGATGGGTAATGACAATGCAAGAATTTACGTAGTGTGTCTATGAGTCAAATCATTTTTCTTTTTTTCTTTTTTTCTTTTCGTTTTATCTTGACTTGCGTCATTCAACCTCCATCTTTAGTGACGTCATCCAAAGCTCTGTTCTTAGTGACGTCATTCGACACCCTCTCCTTAGTGCTGTGTTGGACTATCTAGTGACGTCATTTAATGCCATTCTTAGTGACGTCATTTCATACTTAGTGATTTCATACTAAGTGATGTCATTCGACACCATCCTTAGTGACGTCACTCAACACTTTCCTTAGTGACGTCATTCAACACCATCCTTAGTAACGTCAATAATACCATCCTCAGTGACGTTACTATCTTAGTGACGTCATTCAAAGCTTCATCCTTGATGACGTCATTCTACAATCCATCTTACTGACGTCAACACTTTATCCTCTAGTGACGTCACTCAACACGGTATCCTTGTAATGACGTCATTCCACACTCCCATCTTACTGACGTCAACACTTTATCCTTTAGTGACGTCATTCAGCTCTCTACCATCACTGACGTCATTCGTAATTGTCCTTTATTTTATCGTCATGGTCTCCAAGAGGAGAGTAATTAAAGCCATTACGTCTAGCTATGTGAAGGGCGACGGAGTGCCAAAGCTGTTAATTACTTTGCATCTCATTAGCGAGACCTCTAAGCCTATTGCTCTTCAGACAGGTCAGGGAGGTGGTGGTTTGAAGGAAATGTTAATGAGGGTGATGGTTATGGTGCGTTTACTTTGTGTCTTTTTTTTATTGTATTAATAGTGAAGGATAGTGATGGTGATGGTGGTGATGATAATGATGGTGATGGTGGTGGTGATAATGGTGGTGATGATGATGGTGATGGTAATGATGATGGTGGTGTGGTGGTGATGATAATGATGGTGATGGTGATGATGATGATGGTGGTGGTGATGGTGATGATGGAGGTGGTGATGGTGGGGGTAATGGTGGTGGTGATGATGATGGTGATGATGATGGTGGTGATGGTGATGATGGAGGTGGTGATGGTGGGGGTAATGGTGGTGGTGATGATGATGGTGGTGGTGGTGATGATAATGATGGTAATGGTGATGGTGATGATGATGATGATAATGATGATGATGATGACAATGACGATGATCATGGTGATAACGACAATAACAATGCCGACACCAATAACAAATAACAATGAAAATAACAACGATAACAATGACGAATGCACACAAAAAATAAACGAAGATAACAGTGAGGACGACGGACAAGATATAACAAACAAACAAAGAAAATAAAGACAGAAAGTGAAGAAAAAAGAAAGAAAGATAATACGACAAGAAAACAAAGTAAATAAAAAATAAAATAAAAAAGAAAATAAGCAAAGAAAAATACAGAAAAAACAAAGTAAATAAAAAATAAACAAAGAAAAATACAAAAATAAAATAAAGACAGAAAATAAAAAAAGAAAATAAACAAAGAAAAATACAGAAAGAAGACCAAGTAAATAACAAACAAATATATAAACAAAGAAAACAAACACAGAAAATAAATAAAAACAAAGAAAATAAACAAAAAACAAACAAAGAAAATTAAACAAAAAAACAAACAAAAAATAAACAAAAAACAAAGAAAACGAAGACCTACCTGCGTGCCGGAAGGAAAGCTCCTGCGCCGCCTTCTACAGGAGTATCCGCCGTGGGGTTCGGCGACGGGAGGCCTTTCGGGTAGTCGTAGTCGTAGTCGTCGTCCTCGTAGTCCTCGTAGTCATCGTCGGCGCCGTCTACGTTTCGCCTGAAGGGAGGAGGGAGCGGGGTTGTGAGGGAGGTCGTTCTCTATATGTCTGTTTGTCTCTCTATCTATCTCTATCTATCTTTCTATCTCTATCTATCTATCTATCACTCACTCTCTGTCTCTCTCTCTCTCTCTCTCTCTCTCTCTCTCTCTCTCTCTCTCTCTCTCTCTCTCATCTATTATCTATCTCTCTCTCTATCTATCTATCTATCTATCTTCTCTATCTATCTATCTTTCGCTCGCTCGCTCTCTTTCCGTCTGCTTCTCCCTCTTCTTTTTCCCCCTTCAAATTTTTTTCCTTTGGGACCTTTTCCCTTTTCTTCATTCTTCTTTTCTTCTCTTTCTTTCCTTCCTTTCCCTTTTCCTTCCCCCCCCCCTCATTCCTTTCCCCCCCTTTTTCCTTCCCTTTTCCCTCCTTCAAACCCCCTTCCATTCCTCCTTCTTTTCCTCCTCCTTTCCCTCCTTCTGTTCCTCCATTTCCCCCCTTCCTTTCTTCCTTTCATTCCTTTCTTCCTTTCTTTCCCTCCTTTTCCCTTACCTCTTCCCTCCTCCTTTTTTGCTTTTTGCCCTTCCCTCCCTCTCCCCCTTTTTTTCCTTATCCTCTTTATACCTTCCCTTCCTCCCTCTTCTCTTTCTCTCTTCCTTCCCTCTTCTCTTTTCTCTCTCGGTTCCCTCTTTTTTCTTCCTTCTCCTCTTCTTTCCTCCTTCTTCCCTCCTTCTCGTTTCCCCCCTCTTTCTCTCCTTTTCGTCTCCTTCCCCTCCCCTTCCCTTCCTTCTTTTTTTCCCTTTTCCCTTCTCTTCCCTTTCCTCTGTTCTCCCACTCTTTTTTCCCCCTTTTTCCTTTTCTCTTTTTTCCCTTCCTCCGACCCTTCTTTTCTTCCTTCTCCTTCTCTCTCTTTCCCTCCTTCCTTCCTCCCCTTTTTTCTTCCTTCCTTTCCTCTCTTTCTATTCACCCTCCTTTTCTTTCCTTTTCCTTTTTTTCCTCCTCTTTCTCCTTTTTCCTATTTTTTTATTCCCTCTCCTCTTCCTCTCGTACCCTCAAACCCCCCTTCCCCCTCCTTCCACTTTCACCCTCTCTCGCTCTCTCCTCTTCTCTCTCTCTCTTCCCCTTTCCTCTCTCTCCTCTCTCCCTCTTTCTCCTCTCTTCTCTTTCTCTCTCTATCCCCTCCCCTCCTCTCTCTCTTTTTTTCCCTCTTCCCTCTCCTCGCCCTCCCCTCTCCCCCCCTCCCCTCTCTCCTCGCCCCCCCCCCTCCTTCTTCCCCTCGCCCCCCCTCTCCCCCACCCTCCCCTCTCACCCCTCCCTCTCCCATCCCTCCCCCCCTCCCCCTCTCATCTCCCTCTCCCCCCCCCCCAAAACCCTCCACCC
>NC_061827.1:6149974-6152474 GCF_019202785.1 Penaeus chinensis | reverse complement strand
TGTTCTGCTTATCTATCTCTTTTTATCTATCTGTCTATCAATCTACCTGTGTGTCCGTCTACATATTTCTCTATCTATCTCTCGCTCTCTATCTATCTCTGTTTAACTATTTCTATTTATCTATCTGTCTATCGATCTGTCTGTTTGTCTATTTCTCAACCACTATCAAAGATCCAGATTTTTTGCTTGTTTGTTTGTTTCTCGTTCATTCTTTTCATTCACTCACTTTAGTCCATTTTTTTTTTCTCTTATTTACTCTCTTTTACTTTAATTAACAAATTAATTATCAAAGATCTTGAAATTGCCTTTTGTATTTTCCCCCTCTTTCTTTCTTTCCTTTCAACTATGTATTCATTTTCTCTCCTTTCTTCGTCTCTTTCTTCTCTCTCTCTTTCTCTCGCTCTCTCTCTCTCTCTCTCTCTCTCTCTCTCTCTCTCTCTCTCTCTCTCTCTCTCTCTCTCTCTCTCTCTCTCTCTCTCTCACTCTCTCTTTTATATATATATATATATATATATATATATATATATATATACATATATATAAACACACACACACATACACACAAACACACACACATATATTTATATATTATAACCCCCCTCCCTCTCCCTCTCTCTCTCTCTCTCTCTCTCTCTCTCTCTCTCTCTCTCTCTCTCTCTCTCTCTCTCTCTCTCTCTCTCTATCTATCTATCTATCTATCTCCTCTCTCCTATCTCCTCTCTCTCTCTCTCTCTCTCTCTCTCTCTCTCTCTCTCTCTCTCTCTCTCTCTCTCTCTCTCTCTCTCTCTCCCTCCCTCCCTCCCTCTCTCTCTCTCTCCCGCCCTCTCTCGAAATGTCTTTTTCTTTCTCTTTCCTTTTAACAACGAAAAAAAAAAAAATCACACTACGAACCCATTTCCAGAAGCCTTTTCCCGACGACGACCTCGAACGACCTGGACCGACGACGTAAGTGTACAATTTGAGTTAAGAAAAAGAAAAAAAAAAAAAAAAAAGGACAAAAAAAAGGGGGGGGAGGGGGGGGGACCAGGCGATGGTTTCCGGTCCTCGATTCGCGTCGCTTGTGGTCGCAAGGAGGGATATTTTTTTTTTTTTTTTTGTCAATATTGTTGGAGCAGGACATTTCTTTTCGACTGTATTTTCGATTATATTCTGTGATACATGGGTGTGAAGATTCGATTTATACAAACGCACTTACATACACACACACACACACATATATATATATATATATATATATATGTATATGTATATGTATATATATGTATACATATATATATATGTACATATATACATATTTAGAGATATATACATATATGTGTGTGTGTGTGTGTGTGTGTGTATGTGTGTGTGTGTTTTATGTACGTATATATATATATATATATTTATATACATGTGTATGTATGTATGTGTCTGTGTGTGTGTGTATATATATACACACACATACATATGCATACATACATACATACATACATACATACATACATACATACATACATACATACATACATACATACACACATACATACATATATACATACACACACACTCACATACATATATATATATATATATTTATATATATAGACACACAAATACAATGTTTGTGTGTGTGTGTATATATACATGTATATATATACATATATATATACATATACATGTACATAAATGCATGTATACATTTATTCATATATAAATAATATATATACATATATACATACAATATGTGTTGTTGTGTATGCGGTTGACTTATATGTAGGAATATGTATCCAATATCCTCTATAAGTACACATATTCACATGCATGCAAATCCGGAAATGTGTTCCTTATGCGCACTAGAATACGCATGAAGAGAAGGAATGAGTCACAAAACCATTTCGAAATCGGCCATCAACGATGACATGCGAGAGCAGGATACAGTAAAATGCAGAACGCCCATGTATTTTCTAATTCTATTTTCTATTTCTATTTATTGGTTATTTATTTCGTCGTTTGTTCATTGTGCAAATTTGATTCACTCTAGGAAGTCGAATGTCCTCTTTGGAGGGGAGGGGGGGGACAGAAAGAGGAATATATGAGAGAAATAAAGATATTTTTTTTAAAGCTTTCGGGGAAATCTGCAAATCTCTTAATGGGGGAAAATTAAGCGAAGGGACCCGTGTGATAAAGCGTAAAGAGGTTTGGATTTATTTGGGCGTTTAACATTTGTCATTTCTAGAAACACATTATATTCTAGTTCCAGAAATACCCGACCAAAATAATCTTGTTATACAAAAATTACGGAAGGAAACAATTAAAAAAAAGGGAACATTTTATCTAATCTTTATAGTCCTCGTGGAAAAGTTTGAAAGTACTAATACTGTTTTTTTTTATTCCTCTCTCTCTCTTTCTTTTTTCTTCTTCTCTTATCTAACCCATAAAATTTTACGACACTAAAATAAATGACTTTGAAATCTCATTTGCTACTGCCATCAAAATTATCCATTCCCAATTCGAAATGATC
>NC_061827.1:6139974-6142474 GCF_019202785.1 Penaeus chinensis | reverse complement strand
CTAACTGTATCACATATTAGTATCTAGCTGACAAAACTCTACAACGTATCACCAGCCAGCTAATGTCTTCTCGCAACAATAGACAGGAAACAAGCTAATGGTAACCACCAGTTACATAACTATGATTATATAGTCTATAATGTGTTTATGATTATGAAACCAACAATGCCCGTGGTGCGCTATATCATTATCAGCTGATTAGTTCCTTAGTATGGTCGATACCTTGAACGTTTCACACATATTGTTTTTATCAGCTATATGGGATATATATTGATAACGGTGGTGTACTGCTTATTGTGGTTTACAAATTGTTCAGTGCCATTTGCCTGCGTTTAGTTTACAAAAAGAGTTCACATATAGATATATTCTAGATTTTTTTCTTATTCTTGTAACCTTAAAATAATGTTATGCTTCCACCATTATTATACAAAAGAAGAGGTCTAATTACCGACTTTGAATCCATTTAGTATGAGTAAAGAAAAAAAACAACGCAAGTGTTATTTGTGAACCAATCAGCTCCTTTTGCTATCGAGAGTGGGCGTGGCTTCTGAACCAACTTAGCGTGAAGTAACCAGCTAATCCTCGTTTTCAATCCCCACTCAAAGAAAGAAAGTGATAACGAACGCATAAATGGCAATACATACATGAACTGACTAAAAGAGATAACTAAATAAATGAGCAAATCAATAAATGAGAAACAGTAACACAGCTCACCCCGAGTAATGCATTCGGGCACGTCGCTGTCCTCGATCACCGCGGTCCGCACGGCCTCCATACACGGGTCCAGGTCGCAGTGACACCAGTTCTCCCTCAGTATGCGCTTGGCCTTGACCTGGGACACCACGCCGCTTGCCACTATGCTTACCAGGCATATCAGAACCCATGCTGTAGAAGGAAGAGAAGGGGGGGTGAAGGGAGAGATAAATATCAGGTGTTATTGAGGATTGACTTTCTGTTAGAGGGAAGGATGTTTTGGGTGAAGAGTTCATTAAAGGTTTGGATTCTGTTTGATTTTATTGTTTTTTTTTTTTGTTTTTTTCCTTTTCCTTCTTCGTCTTTCTCTCTCTCTCTCTCTCTCTCTCTCTCTCTCTCTCTCTCTCCCTCTCCCTCTCCCTCTCCCTCTCCCTCTCCCTCTCCCTCTCACTCACTCTCTCTCTCTCTCTCTCTCTCTCTCTCTCTCTCTCTCTCTCTCTCTCTCTCTCTCTCTCTCTCTCTCTTTCTCTTTCTTTCTCCCCATGTATCTCTCCATCCCTCTGCTTGTATGTATCTTTCTCTCCTTTCTATCTATCTTCCTCTGTGTCGTGTGATCCAAAAAATATGATAATAAAGGAACAAGTTCGACAAGAAACCTCATGTCGGCCAAACAGCTTTGTTAATTCCATTGATTTTCTATACCACAGAGCAGGGGGGTAAAAACCTATCTTTCGAGTTTATACAAAGCATTGCATCCATTCTTGTTTTTTTTTACGAACTTTTTTCTTCTCGTCTTCTTTCTTCTCTTCTCTCTCGCTCTCTCTCTCTCTCTCTCTCTCTCTCTCTCTCTCTCTCTCTCTCTCTCTCTCTCTCTCTCTCTCTCTCTCTCTCTCTCTCTCTCTCTCTCTCTATCTCTCTCTCTAATCTCTCTCTCTCTTAATCACTCTCTCTCTCTCTCTCTCTTTCTCGAGTTGAGAAAGAGGAAGAGAGCGAATATAGAATAGGAATGGAGGTTCCCCGGTGAGGAGGAAGGAGAGGGGGAGAGGGGGAGGAGAGCATCCAGGGAATAGAGAGGAGGGGAGAGGGAGGGGGGTTGGGGGTTGATAGAGGTTCAATGTCGGAGAGAAGGTAGAGGTTCATTATCGGGAGTGGGAGTGAGAGCGAGAATGAGAGTAAGAGTAAGAGCGAGAGAGGCAGTGAGATCAAGAGAAAGAGTGAGAGTTTGACGAACATTAGGACTAACTTAGGAGAAATTTCATTAACGTGGGAGGGGGTGGGGGAGGTTCAACAAGTCGGGGAGGGAGAAAACAAGAGAAACCACGAAAGCTCTCAGGCAGTTCTGAGACGACTCTGAGACTGTTTCGAAAGTGTCTCGGGCCGGCGGGCTGCCACATATAAAAACATCAACAAATAGATAGATTAAATTAATAGTTTGATATTACTCAAAACAGCGTATATATGATTTAATTATTCTTTTTATACTAATGCAGTCATGGATATGTTCATTTTAAATAAAACCTGACTTACATCAAATAATATAAGTGGGCTACGTGGCACAATGCCCTTCGATTGCCTACATAGTTCATTTCCGTTCCTCATTTTATTTCAGGTTCATATATACCTTCACATGTATGCAAATGTGTTGTTGTTTTTTCTACTCTAATATGCTAGCGTTACACATAAAATACATATTTACAGGAAACAAACACGATTAATGAAAGTGAAATGACCTTTGCCGAAGCGCCGGGCCGTGACATCGCCTTCCGCTAACTATTGTGATTAATAATTACCTTCAAAATCACGATAT
>NC_061827.1:6109974-6112474 GCF_019202785.1 Penaeus chinensis | reverse complement strand
TAATAATAGTAATGATGATGATGATGATGATGATGATGATGATAAGGATGATAATGATGATAATAATAATGATAATAATAATATTAATAATAATAATAATGATATCACAAAAATATTAATGATAATGATAATAGTAATGATAAAAATAATGATAACAACAATAATAATAATAATAATGATAGTAATGATAACAATATTGATAATGATCAATACAACAACAATAATAGCAATAGTAATAATATTAATACTGATCATGATAATACTGATAACAATAATGAGTAAGACTTATGATATTCTAATGGTATCATCGTCCTTATAGGCAATTCTTTACTATATCTATCTATTCGATATGATCACTGTCGTAATACATATAACACTTTCGTATAATCATTTCTTGACAGGAACATATAAATTTCTTTTCGCCGTCCCTTCCTCTCTTGCAATCATCGGGTCTGTTGCAAGGGACAATCATGCAACAAGTTATGGAGCTGGAATATCGACTGGCAAAGTATATAAACTATGACCCATTTTTTTTTTTTTTTTTTTTTTTCAACATGATAAAAGTCTCGTGTATGATACATCCATGATGTGATGGAGTTTTGAGTGTCTGAGTCCATAACAACCGATGATTTCTTAAGTTATGAAGGGTATTCGGGAAAAGTGTGATTGGTTGTTCTAGGGAACGAGTGATAACTGGCTATAATAACAGTTATCTTAGAGGGAAATAAGTTCTCTGCAGATGATAACATTTACCTTACAGATAAGAATTTACCTTAGATGTGACCATAGTTACCTTAGAGATAATGATGGTTACTTTAGATATAATTACAGTTACCTTAGATAGAATAATAGCTACATTTTGTGATAGTAACAGATAACAGTTACCTTAAATTCTTTCACTTAAAAATCACGTTTTTACTCACCCTACACAGAAGAATCGAATAAATAACAAAATCTTAAAAGGACCAAGTACAGATTACCACCACAAACAGCACTTACGACTAACTGGTTACCATAGAAAATAATTAAACAAAACGAGAGGCCTTCACTCAGGGTAACTACATTTCAACCAAAACAAGCGGTTTTCTCTCTCTCTCTCTCTCTCAGCGCTATGAAACAACCACATTCGTTTGCAAACAGATTAAACCAAAGACAAATTATTCCTTTAAGAATTAATAACTGTCCCACTCACACTAACACAGGAATAAGGAGGCAGTTTCCAGCAAAGTGCCAGAGCCACGACTGAGGGCTGAGAGTGCCAGAATAAACAATGTTGTGGCATAGCGTAGTCAAGCAACCAAACTTCATTACTTTCCTCCGTACTGTTTCTATCGCGTGAAAAGATTTCGATTTTTTTTGTTGTTTTTTTTCAATATTTCTTTAAATTTCTTTCTCTCTTTTTGTTGCTAATTTACTGGATGAATAAATGAGGAAATTTATTGACCGTATACTTTTTTTTTTTAGAGAGAGAGAGAGCAGTATATGCACGTAATTCAGCATTTGTCTCTATTAAGTTCCATGATAAAAATAAACGCTGGCAGTCAAGACGTCAAATCATAAAAAAAAACATACATACATACATACATACATACATATATATATATATATATATATATATAATTTTCTTTATCTTTTTATACTTTTGAGGTCTTCTAGCATTAACAATGAAATACAGAAAGAATATCAGAAGGTCCAATTGTCATTTGGGAGACGAGCACACTATCCAACTTTTTGCTCAATATTTTAAATTATCAAAGTTCCCGCTTGAAAACTTTAATCATCATCAGCGTTATGTTTCTGCCGGACGATTGGAGAGATAATGAAATCAAGTTTTTTTGTTTTGTTTTTTTCCTTATTCCTCTTTTCGTGTTCCTTTTTTTCTAATTCTGAAAATGATCAGCCTCTTCATTTCTCTTCATCTATAATTTTCAGAAACTTTCGTCAGTTATTGCTTTTTCTTTATTTATTTATTTCTATCTTTCTTTCTTTTATCAATATTATTCTCCGATATACCCTCTTTCTCCACATTTTCTTATTGTTTTTCTCTCATTTTTCTTCTCGTTCTGTCCACAAAGCTTGGCACACACAGTACGGGATAAAATATGGGAATTATTATTTCTACGTCTTCTAGATATATTAGATATATTACGTTAAAAAAGAGAAAAAAATATATATATAAAGAAAAAATTACCTGACAATTCCACGGTCCATTTACTCTTTCCTTTGAATCATTTTGTCAGAGTCTTCAGGAGGAAGGGAAGGTTGCGGTTGAGAAGATAGAATAGAGGGAACGGAAAGAGGGAGGGAGAGCGAGAGAGAGAGAGGGAGGGAGAGAGAGAGAGAGAGAGGGGGGGGGGGGAGGGAGGAAGAGAGAGAGAGAGAGAGAGAGAGAGAGAGAGAGAGAGAGGGGGGGGGGGGGAGGGAGGGAGAGAGAAAGAGAGAGAGAGAGACAGACAGAGAGAGAGAGAGAGAGAGAGAGAGAGAGAGAGAGAGAGGAGGG
>NC_061827.1:6082474-6087474 GCF_019202785.1 Penaeus chinensis | reverse complement strand
GCAGTTTATAGTCTCTAAATGCAAAGAATTCCCTCACTGCAGCACTGTAAGGTACACCATTATGTTCACACACTCAATCTTTGATTCTCAGGATGGCTAAAAGCAGCCAAAGCATAACCTATATCTTGAATTCAAAGAAGCATTTAGTGATCAATACACATTCCTTCAAAGACCTGTAAACAAATACACACGCACGCAAACATCCAGCACGCATAAGGACACAAGTGAAGACACAAACATGCATACACTTACACATGCGCAAAATGTGCACACAGGCACACCCAAGTAGACAAAAATATTAAGTTCATTAATTCAATAGTTATCTGAAATAATCTTTGACACAGTGTATTTACTGCACTTAGGTCTAAACTTTCTAAAACTTATGCTAATGGAATGTTTAAGTATACTATGGCTGGCTTTTTCATTCCTCTCACATGTTCATTACCTCGAAGTTAAAAAAAGAAAGAAAGAAAAAAAAAATCTGCACAAAATTGTTTCACATGTGTTAACTGAGCTGCTGTGTTTGATCAACTTTTATGTGTAAACCTAAAAATGCTGATGAGTACCACTAGTAATATTGCCTGGCACTCCTAATCATGTGAACCATGTAAGTGATTTTCAAATCAACTCTCCAGATTTTAAAAGGGATTTCACTTACTGAATAACTCTTAAAACACCACAAACATCATCCCTAAGTTAACATTTGTCTCTCATTTTTCCATTAGCATATATACATATACATATACATATATACGAGCCAGCATCCTTGGTATACTTTTATAATGCTCCTGCCGAAAACAATTTCCTGATATTTCTCCACTCTTTCAACCTGCGAGAAATGGATATGCACGATTTTAAGTGAGGTTGTGGTTGATATTCTTCTCAAGACAACATGTAAGCTACTGTACCCATTCTACATTTCATGTATCTACAAAAAAATTTACTTTAGGTAAGTATTTACATGATGGATATTATATATATATATATATATATATATATATATATATATATATATATATATATATATATAATTCAGCTAAATGTCAATCTATTTGAAACTAAATACTCTTAATAAATAATATAAAATTATTTACATACACAATCTACTACAAAATCAATGAATGAACTTATACACTGCAAGACACAGGCCATGACTGTTATGAATCATTACGAGAAATTTAAGCCAGTATTCTGCCAATATTTATGAACAACATTACCACTGAATATAATCTTTAACTCCATTGCCATACAATAATACTATTAAAATACAAATTAACTAAACATTATAATAATAAAGAAACAATAAATATAACCAGATATTGAATATTTGAATCTTCCCCCAAGTCAAATCCTGTATAGTTTATATACAATATTCAAAATTTAAATCATTTAAAACTCTCCTCTATAACAAATATAGTTTTTGAAATAACAAATATACTTTTGACATATAGAAGTAGTCCCAGACTTACAAATATTATACCTGATACTATCACCTTGGACGTGCAGTCACCGTACAGGACACCTCATCTAGAGAGACTTTTGTACACTCCTTCCTCCGTACATATCATATCCACTTATGTTTGTTTTGCTTTCTTTTGGACCTGTAAAATTTGGTCAAGAACATTTGCCAAGACGTCTCGGTTCTACAATTCTCTTTTTTTGGGTATGTTTTTTGGTTTGTTTTTATGCTTTGTTTATATCTTACACTCAAAAAAATACAGAGACACCTGGCTTGTGTTCTAGTCAGCATAACCAATGCTCTAGAAATCTAAAAAATAAACTTTTGTTAAAAAACTTCCAAACCAGTCCTTGGTATGCACCTTAGTATCAAAGTGATCACAGATGAGTTCCAACGGCTTGTACGTGTTTGCCTGATGATCCATTTAAGTGACTTTCATTGCCGTTTGTGGCTGTGTTTGAGGTCTTGGTGATGGCTGGGGAAGGGGACCTGCTGATGGAGGGGTAGCCTTCCATGGGGCCTATGCCATCGCCAGGGTTTCCCTTCTGGATGCCATGGATCTTATTGAGGGTTGCATGGATGCGGAAGTGTAAGCGAGATTCCAGGGAGTAGCTCTTGTAGTTTGATCTGGAGGAGGAATTAAATATATGAATAAGTGGAATACTTACAGGAAACTGGACACTTGAAAGACACAAGAAAATAATCCTTTCAAAACTAAATACTAAATAAACATCTAATTCATGTAGCAAAAATTCTTACTGATTCTACCATACTATAATAACAGCGTGGAAAGTCAACGTACTTCGCATGCTCCAGAATGATCCGAGACTGCTCCAGATCATTAGCCCGCAGAAGAAGAAGACCAAGTTCCAGAAGGGCGTTGGGAACTAGGTAGTTGTCCTCCTTGATCTTCTTCTCATTATTAACAATGAACTTAAAACATTCCTCTGCCTGCAGGGGAGAGTTCATGTAGGCTAAGCAGGAGCCTTTTACCAAATGGGCCAAAAGGTAGTCATCCCAGTAGTAGTCCCCGCGGTCAGGTACTGGAGATGAAAGAATGAAAGTGAAAGGTTTAGTTGCATTGGATATGTTTCCTGCCTATGGTAACCCTGAAGACTCTGTTTTCTTATGCATCTTTGCATGGACTTTTTGATAGTACATATCTTGATAATTAACTGCCATGAAATTATGCTATAACAAAAGATTACTTTCTGATTTTTATGTGCATTCACCATTCCTTTCTGACTTTACCCATTCATTCTAGGTAAGTTTCTGGCAAAGTTTGACAAGGCCAGAGTGAATTAATTAACACACACTGTTCTTTGGCTAGGCAACTGCCATCATTCCAACCACCAGGAAATGAACTCATGATGTTATTATGTGCAATGTGGTGTTTAGGATTTTTTGTTAAGTAGGACATCACCTGTTATGAAGGGGATGAAAAACAAAACCATTTCTAGTCTCATAAAATATCCAAAGTTACCTTTTATAGATTCCATTCGTCTCATTTCTCTGTCAATAATGCTGAATATCTTTTCTACATTTTCATATCTCTTGGCAAGAATCTTGAATCCATTCCAGGCGTAGATAAGTTCGAGACCTGAGAGGGTAAGTGTTTCTCCCTGTGCAAAGAACCGGGCAGATTTTTTCACAGCAAACTTTTCAATTGGAAGACTCTTGCCGGCAATGCGTTGCTTCAGGCCTGGAATGGTCCTGAGAGGAAAATAATGCATTAGATTAGTATACAACAAAACACTGCCAGTTCTATTACCTTTTCTGAACAGCAAGGATATGTTTTTTACTAACCTCATAGTTTCTGCCAGTTCTTGCTTCTCTGCTGGTGTCAACTCATCCATCCTCATACACATGCAACAGCACTTTTGGTAGGCATATGTTGCTTTGGACCACTTGCTCTCTTGAAGAAGTTTGTCTGCGTAATCTTGTGCTTCTCTGGAAACAAAACCAATGTTTAAATCAATTACTTTCTTGTAAGTTCATTTGATTAACCCTTCAGCAAATCTTTAAATAGTGTCTTTGAAGGAATAAAGAAACCTGGTCTCGAGGGAGGGCTGCTTGAATACAAAGCTCTGGGCCATCTTAATTCCTATTCATCTGTTATTTTGACTACCAATATCATACATTTAGGAAGAGCATTTGAGAAGAGACATTCTATACAATGCAGAGAAGCAATAATTACACATGCACACTCTTGTTCATTTCTATTTGACCTTAAAGTTTAAACAGCATAACCTAAGAACTGAAAAAAATGCCAAACAAGATGCACTTACTTCCATCTTGCACTCATGATGCAGCACCACATAAGCTCCCAGTAGCACAAGTGGTGGAACTGGCGCCACTCGTCCTGGCTGTTCAGGGAGACCTTATACTTCTCAATGGCCAGGTCGAAGTTTCCTTTGACATACTCCAAGCGAGCAGCGAAGAAGAGGAACCAGGCTCCATTGGGGTAGAGCTGTAACCAGGGAAATTAACATAAGACAGCCAAGCCTCACATGGCACAAGAAAGAAGAAAGACACATATATGGAAAAAAAGACAAAAGCAGTATCAAGTAACGAAATAACTCGCATTAGTACATACCTTCAAGTGATCGTCAAGGATAATTTGTGCCATTTCCAAATCTCCCTCAGAAGTACCAAGGACGTAGGTAGCAATGAGGTGGTACCCGAGCAGCACCAGAGCACACAAGACACGTCGGAGAGAACCCTCAAGGTAGAATCCCTTCTCTAACTCAGCAAGGCCTAAGTGCTGTTTAAGAAAGAAGAAAAAGTTTTGATTATTTTCTTTTATTGCTTTTTTTTTCTCAAAAAAGTTGTAAAAAAAAAAAAAAGTTGTGAAAAGCTAGTGCAACTCCATTCAGTGCTCCGTGCATTAGCATAATTGCTTGTGGGAAAAAAATATGGTGCATTAGTTCTGTGATTTATATACATTTCTCAATTCATTTAAGCATATCTTTAGAAGACTAGAAGATAAACAAGATATTTAGAAGGTACTTTTCATACAATGTATGCATAAAGTAGTGTCCTCTACTATGCAACCATAATCAGCATTAAAATGAACCTCAATTTTGCTACTGCTGTGTTCATTTCTCTTCATATTAGCATCAGACTGTGTTAGTAGGTTATTAAAATGATACTTGAAATAGAAGAAACTCACGGATAATTTTTGGGTTTTAGCTAAAGGGTAAGTACTGTACATGGTATTTTTTTTTTTTTTTTTTTTTTTTACAGATACCAAAATATTACAACAAAGAATATTTGTTAATAATTAAATCTTGTAACAGTAATATACGAACAAATACTCCAATACAACACTTCTGGGACTAATAGTAACTTCCATAGATTGTTATTAATTTCCAAGGAACACAGTGAGTTCTGGTACACAATGAAACATTCACTCTAAATCTACAGTATCCATACACAGCAAACAGATTAAATATTTCATGCATATCAACAGTCCACCAACAATGACAAATCTAATACTCAATAAATACAAAAAATTCTAAACTGCTTTGTGAAAAAAAAT
>NC_061827.1:6052474-6069974 GCF_019202785.1 Penaeus chinensis | reverse complement strand
ATATCATGCACGTCCGCTTAAAGTTGCAGTGTCATGGACCGGTTCCTTTGACACTGTTATCCTACCTCTTTGCTCCGTAGTGTTGTCGATATTTCTCAATGGAAACGTATATATTCTTTTTTTCAAAGCTCTTATTGGGAAACTTGCTAGAATTGATGGTTATGTAAATATAAATTCCTTTTCTTTTTTTTATTTTTTAAGGGAGAGAAAACGTTTTTGTTTTCATTCCTTATCATTATTTATTGTCTTCTTTCTTTATCATTATTTATTGTCTTCTTTCTTTATCATTATTTATTGTCTTCTTTCTTTATCATTATTTATTGTCTTCTTTCTTTATCATTATTTATTGTCTTCTTTCTTTATCATTATTTATTGTCTTCTTTCTTTATCATTATTTATTGTCTTCTTTCTTTATCATTATTTATTGTCTTCTTTCTTTATCATTATTTATTGTCTTCTTTCTTTATCATTATTTATTGTCTTCTTTCTTTATCATTATTTATTGTCTTCTTTCTTTATCATTATTTATTGTCTTCTTTCTTTATCATTATTTATTGTCTTCTTTCTTTATCATTATTTATTGTCTTCTTTCTTTATCATTATTTATTGTCTTCTTTCTTTATCATTATTTATTGTCTTCTTTCTTTATCATTATTTATTGTCTTCTTTCTTTATCATTATTTATTGTCTTCTTTCTTTATCATTATTTATTGTCTTCTTTCTTTATCATTATTTATTGTCTTCTTTCTTTATCATTATTTATTGTCTTCTTTCTTTATCATTATTTATTGTCTTCTTTCTTTATCATTATTTATTGTCTTCTTTCTTTATCATTATTTATTGTCTTCTTTCTGTATCATTATTTATTGTCTTCTTTCTTTATCATTATTTATTGTCTTCTTTCTTTATCATTATTTATTGTCTTCTTTCTTTATCATTATTTATTGTCTTCTTTCTTTATCATTATTTATTGTCTTCTTTCTTTATCATTAACCTTCTGTTCTGTTCTATCAAAAAATCTAGAATAAAGAAAAAATAAATGACCTCAACAAAATAGGATTGAGAAAGAAAAACGTTGTCACACTCTGAAGCGAACTGGACGGAGAGGAGGAATGAGGAAGGGAGAGAGGAGAGGAAAGAAGAGAAGAGGAAAGAAGAGAAGCAGAGAAGAGAAGAGGAGAAGAAGAGAAGAGAAGAGGAGAGGAGGAGAAGAGGAGAAGAGAAGAAGAGGGGGCGGGGCGAGAGGACCAGAGGGGGCGGGGCGAGAGGACAAGAGGGGGCGGGGCGAGAGGACAAGAGGGGGCGGGGGCGAGAGGGCAAGGAGTGACAGGGCGACATGTACATTAACTTTGCCTCTCTTAATGAAGAAGAAGAGGAAGATGATAAAAGTGGATGCTAAAAAGACACAGGCCAGAGAAGAGCGGAAAGGAATCAGTGGAAGGAATCGAGAAACTGACTGAGATAGAAATAAATAAATAAATAAATAAATAAATAAATAAATACATAAATAAATATATATATAGATAGATAGATATAGATAGAGAAAAAAAAAAGAAAGATAGAGAAAAGAGAGAGAGATAAAAAAAGAAAAAAGAAAAGAGAGACCTACCCTCCCACTACCCTACCCTACCCTCTTCCCTTCCTTACCCCCACCCCACCCACCCACCCACCCCTCTCCCCCACCCATCTACTCTCCCCCCCCCCCCCACCTACTCCCCCCCCCCTACTCACCAGGGTCTCATGAGGGCGCGAGCTTCCTCGAATCGGTTATTGAAGAAGAAACTGCACGCCATCTTCGCCTGCTCCATGGCCGTGGTGAGGTCCATCTCGCACACTCTGGAAAGGGAAAGGCCGCGGGGTTAATCCTCAGGGTCTGCCATACCGTCGCTGGCAAGCTCTTCGGGGGATGAAAGGGGATGGTGCTGATAGGGATGGTGATAGGGATGGTGCTGATGGGGATGGTGCTGATAAGGATGGTGATGGGGATGGTGATAGGGACGAGTGGTGGGTGCAAGCTCTTCGGGGAATAAAAAGGATGGTGATGATGAGAGTGTGGTAATGTGGATTAAAGACAATGATATAAACATCAATTGCAATGGCATCAAACAACAGAAGCAGAAGCAACGGCAACAATAAAAATAATGATAATAATAATAGTAATTGTATTAGTAATGATGATGGTGGTGGTGGTGGTGATGATGGTGATGATGATGATGATTAAAATAATGATAATAATAATGATAATGATGATGATGATGATAATAATGATGATAATAATGATGATAATAACAATAATAATAATAACAACAACAACAACAACAACAATAATAATAATAATAATAATAATAATAATAATAATAATAGCAATAATAATAATAATTATTATTATTATTATAATAATAATAACAATAATAATAACAATAACACCAACAACAACGGTAATAACAACAATTCTACCGCACGATTCCGGGCGTTTTCAATTTTACGCAAAACACTCGTATCCACAGACCCCTAGACCTAAGAAACTCACTAAATGCTTTTAACTGTCATCTAATTTCACGTCGGTTTTGTGCATTTGGGTCTCCACGATGCTGCCTGAATATTGATGTTGTGTTTACCGTTGCAATGCGTGTTCAATCTGATCTGTTTATCTACATTGATTTCAAGAGACTGTGTATTTTGTTCAGTGTCACTCCCTCCCTTGCCCCTCCCTTGCCCCTCCCTCCTTCGGTCACTCCCTCCCTTCCCTCCCTTGCCACTCCCTCCTTCGGTCACTCCCTCCCTTCCCTCCCTTGCCACTCCCTCCCGTCCCTCCCTTGCCACTCTCTCCTTCGGTCACTCCCTCCCTTCCCTCCCTTGCCACTCCCTCCTTCGGTCACTCCCTCCCGCCCCTCCCTTGCCACTCCCTCCCGTCCCTCCCTTGCCACTCTCTCCTTCGGTCACTCCCTCCCTTCCCTCCCTTGCCACTCCCTCCCGTCCCTCCCTTGCCACTCTCTCCTTCGGTCACTCCCTCCCTTCCCTCCCTTGCCACTCCCTCCCGTCCCTCCCTTGCCACTCTCTCCTTCGGTCACTCCCTCCCTTCCCTCCCTTGCCACTCCCTCCCGTCCCTCCCTTGCCACTCTCTCCTTCGGTCACTCCCTCCCTTCCCTCCCTTGCCACTCCCTCCTTCGGTCACTCCCTCCCGCCCCTCCCTTATTTCCCTCGCGTCATCCCTCTCTTCCTCCATCCTTTCCTCGCTTTTTCGCTCATTGCCTCCTATCCTTTCTGCTAGCCACTCGTCCATTAGTCCACCCACACACTCATCCACTCATCCACCTACCCACCAATCCACCCACTTATCTATCCATCCACCCTCACCCCTTCCCTCCTCCCTCCCTCCCCCCTCCTCCCCTCTCCCCCCTCAGACCTTCCCTCTTATCCTCTTCTCCTTCCCTCCCTCCCTTCCCCTCGCCTCCCTCCCTCCTTCCCACCCATCCACCCTCCCCTCCCATTCTCTCCCTCCCACCCACCCTCCTCCCTTTCCCTCCCTCCTTCCCACCCACCCACCCTCCCCTCCCATTCTCTCCCTCCCACCCACCCTCCTCCCTTTCCCTCCCTCCCTCCTTCCCCTACCATTCCCTCACTCCCTCCCACCCTCCCCCCTTTCCTCTCCCAATCCCTCCCTCCCTCCCTCCTTACCCTCCCACTCCCTTCCTCACTCCTCCCTCCTCCTATTCCCTCCCTCCTTCTCCTCCCACTCCCTCCTACCCACCTCCCTTTCCCCTCCCACCCTCCGCCCTTTCCCCTCCCACCCTCCTCCCTTTCCCCTTCCCCTCCCTCCCCCCCCTTCCTAATCAATTTCCAGCTCGACAGAATCCCCCCACACACCCCCACACACCCACCCCTACCCCCCCATCCCCCCCACCACGAAATGTCACGTCCCCATGTATAACGACTACAAAAAAGTCTTCCGAGTCGCACCATGGACACCTGAACAAATGTCAAGGGGGGGGTTGGGGATTGGGGTTGGGGGGGGGGGGGGCGAAAGCGGTCCCCAACAACGCTGGATTTCAAAGGCAAAGGATTAGCTAGGATGAGAAGTGGGATTCTGCTATACAAGTGATTTGGCATTTACCCTTACACGCAAGCACACGCACACACACACACACACACACACACACACACGCAAGAGTGGTTAACATAATAAAAGTCCGGACACCTGCTCAGTAATTTTACTGCAACCGCTGTTAGCAGAACCCGGAAGGAGGGAGGGAGGGAGGGAGGGAGGGAGGGAGGGAGGGAGAGAGGGAGAGAGGGAGGGAGAGAGAGAGAGAGAGAGAGAGAGGGAGAGAGGGAGAGAGGGAGAAAGAGAGAGAGAGAGAGAGAGAGAGAGAGAGAGAGAGAGAGAGAGAGAGAGAGAGAGAGAGAGAGAGAGAGAGAGGGAGGGAGGGAGGGGAAGAGAGAGAGAGAGAGAGAGAGAGAGAGAGAGAGAGAGAGAGAGAGAGAGAGAGAGAGAGAGAGAGAGAGAGAGAGAGAGAGAGAGAGAGAGAAAGAAAGAGAGAGAGAGAAAGAAAGAGAGAGAGAGAAAGAGAGAGAGAAAGAAAGAGAGAGAGAAAGAAAGAGAGAGAGAGAGAGAGAGAGAGAGAGAGAGAGAGAGAGAGAGAGAGAGAGAGAGAGAGAGAGAGAGAGAGAGGGAAAGAGACAAAAAACAAGAGAAAGACAGAGCGATAGTAAAAGAGAAATAACCAAAGAGAGAAAGACAGGGAATTGTACGGGGAGAAAAATACAGCGACAGCCACTTCGAAAGAGAATTAAGAGAGCCGAGGACGCCAAAGAGAGGAGAGAATAGAAGGAAGGAGAGAGGAGAGGAGAGGAGAAGGGAGGGGAGGAGATGAGAGGGGAGGAGAGAGGAGGGGAGAGGAGAGAACAGGAGAAGAAAGTAGAGAGGAAGGGGGAGGGATTGGGAGGAGAGGGGAGGGGAGGGGAGGAGAGAGGAGGGGGGAGAGGAGAGAGAAGGGGAAAGGAGAGAACAGGAGAAAAGAAAGAGGATGGGAGAGGCGAGAAGAGGGGAGAGGCGAGAAGAGGGGAGAGGCGAGAAGAGAGGAGAGGATAGAAGAGAGTAGAAAGAGGAGTAGAGTAAAGGAGAAGAGAGGAGAGAGGAGAGAGGAGAGAACAGTCGCAATTGTCGCGTCTTCCCATTAAATAGCAGCCTCCCGCACGCGTGAGAGCCGGAAGAAAGGAAACGAACATTAGTATAATCGGCCGGATTCTCGCTTAGACGCCCAGCGGGACGGAGGTTAGCGTCGGGGCTAAATAGGCTTGGTTGGTGGCGGCAGGATCATCAACGCTGCTTCATCATTCAAACTTCATCATCAACGCTGCTTCATCATTCAAACTTCATCATCAACGCTGCTTCATCATCAACGCTGCTTCATCATTCAAACGTCATCATCAACGCTGCTTCATCATTCAAACGTCATCATCAACGCTGCTTCATCCTTCAAACTTCATCATCAACGCTGCTTCATCATTCAAACTGCATCATCAACGCTGCTTCATCATTCAAACTTCATCATCAACGCTGCTTCATCATCAACGCTGCTTCATCATTCAAACTTCATCATCAACGCTGCTTCATCATTCAAACTTCATCATCAACGCTGCTTCATCATTCAAACTTCATCATCAACGCTGCTTCATCATCAACGCTGCTTCATCATTCAAACGTCATCATCAACGCTGCTTCATCCTTCAAACTTCATCATCAACGCTGCTTCATCATTCAAACTTCATCATCAACGCTGCTTCATCATTCAAACGTCATCATCAACGCTGCTTCATCATTCAAACTTCATCATCAACGCTGCTTCATCATTCAAACTTCATCATCAACGCTGCTTCATCATTCAAACTTCATCATCAACGCTGCTTCATCATTCAAACTTTATCATTCAAACTTCATCATCAACGCTGCTTCATCATTCAAACGTCATCATCAACGCTGCTTCATCATTCAAACGTCATCATCAACGCTGCTTCATCATTCAAACGTCATCATCAACGCTGCTTCATCATTCAAACTTTATCATTCAAACGTCATCATCAACGCTGCTTCATCATTCAAACGTCATCATCAACGCTGCTTCATCATTCAAACGTCATCATCAACGCTGCTTCATCATTCAAACTTCATCATCAACGCTGCTTCATCATTCAAACTTCATCATCAACGCTGCTTCATCATTCAAACTTCATCATCAACGCTGCTTCATCATTCAAACTTCATCATCAACGCTGCTTCATCCTTCAAACTTCATCATCAACGCTGCTTCATCATTCAAACTTTATCATTCAAACGTCATCATCAACGCTGCTTCATCATTCAAACGTCATCATCAACGCTGCTTCATCATTCAAACTTCATCATCAACGCTGCTTCATCATTCAAACTTCATCATCAACGCTGCTTCATCATTCAAACTTCATCATCAACGCTGCTTCATCATTCAAACGTCATCATCAACGCTGCTTCATCATTCAAACGTCATCATCAACGCTGCTTCATCATTCAAACGTCATCATCAACGCTGCTTCATCATTCAAACTTTATCATTCAAACGTCATCATCAACGCTGCTTCATCATTCAAACGTCATCATCAACGCTGCTTCATCATTCAAACTTCATCATCAACGCTGCTTCATCATTCAAACTTCATCATCAACGCTGCTTCATCATTTACACCACCTCCTTATCAACCCAAGTTTATGATTAACACAACTTTATCAACATAACTTCATCATTAACGCAACTTCACCATTGAAACAACATCATTATCTAAATAACCTCATCATTTACACGGCTTCAACATTTAAGACGATTATTTACATAGCCTCGCCATACACACAACTTCATCACTAAAACAACTTCATAATTTACATAACAGCAATCAAAATCACAAACGTGATAATATCAAGCAAAAAAAACAATAATAATAATAATAAAAAAATAACAATAAAAAAATAAAACAAACATAACAACAACAACAAAAAAATAACACAAAAGATCAATCACAGGGCCACAACCACAACACAATAAACACCAACAACACTGCACAGAAACAAACAAACAAACAAACACACACCATAACACGACTCGACCTCCTCATAAAACTCCAAAGTGCAACGTGCAAAGCAACATTTAATGCAATGCCTTTAAAAAAAACAAACAAAAAAAAAAAACGTAATTTTAATGGCCCGGGCCGCTCTTGCATGCATAATCACATTTCTGTCTCTGAGGCGAAGGGAGGAGGAAGGGAGAAGAAAGGGAGAAGAAAGGGAAAAGAGGGAGAAGAAAGGGAAAAGGGGGAGATGAAATGGAGGAGGAGGGGGTGAGGAGAAAGGGAGGAGGGATGGGGAGGAGGGAGGGAGGAGGTAGGGGGAGGAGAGAGAATTGAGGGAGGGGGAGGGGGGAAAAGGGAGGGAGGGGGGAGGAGGGAGGGGAGGAGAAAGGGAAGAGAAAGGAGGGAGGGTGAGAAGGAAGAAGGGGAGGAAGGAAGGTGGGGAGACGAGGAGGGGGAAGGGAGAGAGGATCCTAATAACAATGCCAATAACAATATAATAATAATAATAATAATAATAATAATAATAATAATGATAATGATAGTGATAATAATGGTAATAATAATATAGGTAATAATAATAATGATAATAATAATAATAATAATAATAATAATAATAATAATAATAAAACCAATATTAATGACAATAATAATAATAACAATAATAATAACAAAACAACAACAACACTGAGAACAGCAACCACCAACAACAATGAAAATAAACCAACAACAACAACAACAATCATATCAGCACAAGTAAAGTGTCCGGTCTCTCTCCCTCTCGCATTCCCTCTTTACAAGCGGTTCCACGAGAAGTTACGCTTCCTTAAAAGTCCTGAATATTATTCTCGTCCTCTCTCTCCCCTTCCCCCTCTCCCTCCTCCTTCCGCCTCTTCCTCTTCCTCTCCCGCCTCTTCCTCTTCCTCTCCCGCCTCTTCCTTATCCTCTCCCGCTTCTTCCTCTTCCTTCTTCTTCTTCTTCTCTCTCTCTCTCTCTCTCTCTCTCTCTCTCTCTCTCTCTCTCTCTCTCTCTCTCTCTCTCTCTCTCTCTCTCTCTCTCTCTCTCTCTCTCTCTCTCAACAATAATGGTAATAATAATGATAATGATAACAATAATGATGATAATAATAATAATGATAACAATAATAAGTGTGATACATTGATGATGATGGTGATGATAATGATAATAATGATGATAATGATAATGATAATGATAATAATAATGATAATGATAATGATAATTAATAATAATAATAATAATAATAATAATAATAATAATGATAATGATAATGATAATGATAATGATAATAATAATAATAATAATAATAATAATAATAATGATGATAGTAATGATAATGATAAGAATAAGAAGAATAAAATGAAGAAGAGCCAGACCCGGAGAAAGAGAAACAGATAGAGAAAGAAAGAGAAACAAACAGAGACAGAGAAGAAAGAGAGAAAGAGACCACAAAAAAAAAAAAACACAACTCTAAAGATCAACCCGGACCGTGTCTCTATTGCGAGCCGGAGATATTGGATCTTAGTGGCAGTCCCTGTGTAATGGCGTTTAGTGCGGTCAACTCGGGAACACCTGGGCTCTGGCTCGCTCTCTCGCTCTCTCGCTCTCTCGGTCTCTCGCTCTCTCGCTCTTTCGCTCTCTCGCTCTTTCGGTCTCTCTCTCTCTCTCTCTCGCTCTCTCGCTCTTTCGGTCTCTCTCTCTCTCTCTCTCTCTCTCTCTCTCTCTCTCTCTCTCTCTCTCTCTCTCTTTCTCTCGTTTTCTTTCTCTTTTTCTCATTGTCGATGTCGTTATTGTTCTTCATCTCCTCCTCCTTCCTTCTTTCTTTCTTTCTTTCTTTCTCTCTCTCTCTCTCTCTCTCTCTCTTCTCACTCTCTCCCTCCTCTCTCTCACCTTCACCCTCTTCCTCTCCACTCCCTCTCCCTCTCCCTTACCCTCACCCTCACCCTCACCCTCACCCTCACCCTCACCCTTATCCTTTCCCTCCCCCACCCCCCACCCCCTCCCCCACTTTTCGAAATTACTAATGCTATTCCTTTAAGCAGAAAATAGTTTCCTCGCTTCAAAGAAAACGTATAATTACTTTGTCATCATGAATAAAAATTACAAACAAAAAAATGAAATATACGAAAAAGGCCTTATTTCAGAAAGAAAAAAATACTGTGATGAGCGACAATTAATATCAATATTCCTATAATCATCATCACTATGTGTCATTTTAGTTACCATCACTAGCATTACCCTCATTACTGTTATCATCATAGCATCACAATCAATAATAATTAACGGTAATTGAATCTATACAAAACAATTATCAACTGGGTCGGAATAAATAAAAATCCCTCTGAACAACGTTTTTAACTCAAAAGAATAATAAATAATTGTAATATAAAACTAATAGCAGTGACAATAATGCAATGACATCCATAATACAGATAACGATAAAAATGACAATGACAGTGAGAATAATACAAATACAAATAATAATGAGCAGTTTAACAGAAAAAAACATTAATAATAATAACAATAACAATAACAATAATAATAATAATAATAATAATAATAATAATAATAATTTTGTTTGTTCTATCTGTTTCAATTTTACGGTCAAAAAAAATATTCCATTTGACTGTGGAATTATGTTCTTCAAATTGATGTAATACGGGGTGATAATTGACAAAACAAACATTAAAGAATGACTGACACACAATGATAATAATGATAACAAAAACAATAATACCAATACAAATAATAATAACATTAATGCCAATAATAATAATAATAATAATAATAATAATATTGATAATAATAATGATAATAATTAATAATAATAATATTGATAATGATAACCCTGAAGATGAAGAATGACCAATAAGACAAAAGACGAAGAAAAAGAAAAGAAAAAGAAAAAAAAAAACAAGAGAAAAAATTAAAGAAACGTACCCAACGAAATTTAACATCCCCCCCCCCCCCACCACATTTCCCCCATCACCGACTTACCGTTTCCTGAAGAGCGTGTTCATGGTTCTTCTGCCGTTCCTTAGCTCGCCGTTCCTCCGTTCCGCTAAGCCTTCCTGTCCACACGAGGCCCGGGGGTGGACATTATAACACCGCCTGAGCTCGAAACATCATCTACTTATTCGTGTCTACTGCGCACCTATCGCGTTTTTTTTTTTTTCTTTTCTTTTCTTTTTTTCTGAAATTCTATGCGATAAACCCCAACCAGAAGAAAAAAAAATATTGTTGTAAATGAATATGTAAATAGGTAAATATGAATACACAAAACTAATATAAAATGAATGAGTGCGATTGTATGCAACACAGCGTTTTCTTTTCAATGTGTTTCTCCATAAAACCTGCATGGCTATGATTGTAAAAGAAAGAAAAGAAAACCCATGGAGACTAATATTTCACTTTCTCTCTTTCTACATTTTCTTTCTTTCTTTTTTTTTTTTTTTTTTTTTTGTTAGGGGGTGGCGGGAATCGATGGTACTTCAACCTGTAATCAAAGCGTAGCCTCTCATGCACGAAAACGATAAAAAAGAACTTGAATATGACGACGATCCGACTTCACCAGTGCATGACAGAAACTCTTTCTCGGATCAAGGTTTCTACTGTAAATTCGGGGTCACGAAAAAAAAGTCACAAATAACAAACTCCTTCTCGGTTCGAATTTTCTACAGTGCTAAAAAACAAACGACAGTCACATGCCTGCTGTGTACATTTTGGCCACACAAAAAATATTCATCTGTAACAATTTCCCAATTTCTATCTGTCTGTGTCTGTCTGTCTGAGTCTGTCTGTCTGTCTGTCTGTCTGTCTGTCTGTCTGTCTGTCTGTCTGTCTGTCTGTCTGTCTGCCTGCCTGCCTGCCTGCCTGCCTGCCTGCCTGCCTGCCTGCCTGCCTGCCTGCCTGCCTGTCTGCCTGCCTGCCTATCTGTCTGTCAACTATTTATCAAATCAATATCTACCAATTTCTATCTCTCTCGCTAACTAGATATAACCTTACGTAATACACCTAAACCAAAGTAACCACTTATTTCTATATACCGCTAACACCACCATCACTTTTGGAAAGAACCAGTTATTGAACCAATTAAAGAGGACCTCCCTTCTCTTGGTCGTTGAACAGCTGATATGCCTTCCTATGAACATGGGTCACACGATTTATTAATCACAATGACAATGCACTATATTGATAATGGCGTGCTTTATTAGATACAGTCGCTATCTGTGAAATAAATGGAAATGTTCAGTATGTCCTCTTTTCATGCTGGGAGTTTATCGAAAAGTTCACTATAAGTGTCTTGTGTTTTTTTACGATAATGAGTGCATGTCACTTATTTTTCTGTTTCTTCTTTTTCTTATATCTATGTTTTTATTTTTCTTCATGTTTTTTTTTCCTTTTCTTTTTCTTCTACGGCACAAACACAACACCGAAATTGCAGGTCATCTGAGCCCACAGCACCGCGCCGACGGCCCACAGACCTTCTCCACACGGCAGTTTCAGGAGCTTTAGCGTCTCCAACTCCACATTTTCCCCTCCAGCTTTGACACCTTCATCTCCAACACTTCCAGCAGTTTCAACAGCTTAGGTACTTTCAAGCAGTTCCAAGAGGTAGAGGAACTCCTCCACCTCCAACACTTTCCCCCAACATTAAAACATCTCCACCTCCAACACTTTCCCCAACATTAAAAACACCTCCACCTCCAACACTTTCCCCAACTTGAAGCCCCATCCGAACATTCCCTTTCCCCCCTCCACCCCCACCACATTCCCCCAACTATAATCCCCTCCCCCACCAACACATTCCCCCACCACCCGCAAAGCACCTCCAGCAGCCACGTCCTGAGCGCCAGGGTCCGCCAGGCGCCGCCACCGCTCTGCCAGGGAGGCGCTGGATGGGCCTCCGCTGGCGCCACTCGCCCTCGTCACAACCGGCGGTCGGTTGCACGGAGCAGTGGGCCGGTTCGCGTCCCTCTCGCCCCTGGATACGCGTGCAATTGCATGTGTGTTGCTTGTGTTCAGCTGCGAGGGGAGGGGGGCGAGGAAAGGACGTGTGTGTGGGGGGGGGGGGGAGGGGAAACACGCGCGTTATCATTCTTTGAGTGATTAATGCCCCCATCCTCGTGGTCAGTGTTATTGTCATTCTGGCCATAACGATGGGGAAGTGGCGGGTGTTCTAGGCTCCCGGTGTCCGCACTCGTTTGTAATCGATTATGTAATTAGCTGTGCCTTCCGAAGTTTATTGGATTATGCTACCGGCTAGCTATTTCAAGTCGTTTCCCCCTGAAAACCCACTTCTTTGTCTCGAGCACAGACAAACACGCACGGGCACGAGCGAGTGCACGCACGCACGCACGCGCGAGTATGCACACACACAAGGTATGTGTGTATACATACATACATACATATATATATATATACATACACATATATAAAGTGTACAAGTGCAAGTACACACGCGCGCGAACAAATCACACCGACAATTTCCATCGCGAGCGCACACACACGGCATGACCAAGTCACGACTGCGGGTGAATTCACGGGACAGAAAAGCCCAGAAGGGAAGATGCAGCTGTGTACAGCGGGAGAGGCGAGGCGTTCCTAGCAGGGAAACACTGCACGCACAGCAGGGGCCATGAATGTAAAACCTCCACCGGACGAACGGTTCTCCCAGCGCGGCAAAGTTGCGGCCAAGTTCCCGTAACTGTGCTGGATGATCCGGACGCGTGAAGTAGCAGGAGGTAGATGAGAACGACACAGTTTCCAGAACGAAATGCACTACCAACTTTCCCCCCTCGTGCTTGCTGACTCATTCGTGCAACCCCCACCTTAGGGGAGGAGGAGGAGGAGGAGGAGGAGGAGGAGGAAGAGGAAAAGGGGGAGGAGGAAGAGGGGAGGAAGAGGGGAGGAAGAGGAGAAGGGGGAGGAGGAGGAGGAGGAGGAGGAGGAGGAGGAGGAGGAGGAGGAGGAGGAGGAGGAGGAGGAGGAGGAGGAGGAGGAGGAGGAGGAGGAGGAAGAGGAAGAGGAAGAGGAAGAGGAAGAGGAAGAGGAAGAGGAAGAGGAAGAGGAAGAAGAGGAAGAGGAAGGGGAAGAGGAGGAGGAGGAGGAGGAGGAGGAAGAGGAAGAAGAGGAGGAGGAAGGGGAAGAGGAGGAGGAGGAGGAGGAGGAGGAGGAGGAGGAGGAAGAGGAAGAAGAGGAGGAGGAAGGGGGAGGAGGAGGAAGAGGAGGAGGAGGAGGAGGAGGAGGAGGAGGAGGAGGAGGAGGAGGAGAAGAAGAAGAAGAAAAAGAAGAAGAAAAAGAAGAAGAAGAAGAAGAAGAAGAAGAAGAAGAAAGAAGGAGGAGAGGGAGAGGTTGAAGGGAGGGGAGGGGGGAAAGTGGGTGGGATACGAAGTTGAAATATTCCCAGACAGGCAGGAGGAGGGGGAGGTTTTATCTAGCCGAAGCCGCGGTCACAACTGGCGCCGACTTCGCTGACAGATGCGGAGTAAATTTTTACCATCCTGTGGCGTTCGATTTCAAGCCGTTCCCATGCGCAGTAATAAAATAAAATCCAATCAATTAGATCCAACGCCAGGAAAGAACAAATAACCAAATGCCGCGCGAACATCCCCGGATCATGGAGTGGCAACAGGAAGAAAATACGTTAATAATTCAAAACCAAAACTTTGATGGAAGAGTAACGTCCAGCGTGTATGCATGTGTGTGCGTGTGTATGTGTACATCTGGCTCTGCGTGACTGTGTCGGAGGCGGTTTGAGCCGTGTGCACTTCAGCCTGGCAGACGAAACTTACACGTGTATACAACTGCCACGCCCAAATGCTTGTCTACACAAACGAACCTCCAGTCACGTACCTCGCAATTGCTTGTCCGGGGAAATACCTTTACGCTTGTATTTTTGATACGCGTTCAATGGAAAAAAAAAAAAAAAATTGTTTACATTACATAATATGAGCAAAAAAATCTGGCTAGCTTATTACATAATAAAAATAATAATATGGTATGTTTATACGGAAATAAAATGAAGGAGCAAGAGGTAAATACCGATATATAAGGGGAAGAGAAAAAACAGGAAGATGAACGGGAAAGATAGAAGAGGAGGAGGAAGGTTAGTGAGATCGTTTGACTTTGTTGTTAGTTGGGGAGGGAAAGTGTTATTAATGGCACATCGTCTTGATTCTTGTTAATTAAATAGAGGGAAAATGTTGACAGCACCATTATTGTTGTTAACTACCCCCTACCCATTTTTTTAAAACATCATTATCTTTATTGTTCTTAATTATCATTATGGTAGAAAAACCCTACAATGTAAAACTAGATTTATTGAAAATGAGACAATAGTGTTGGATTCCCAAACTGTTGTCTCACTTTCAATAAATCTTTTTTTACATTGTGGTTTTTTTCCCACAGTATAAACTTTTTGCAGATGTTTCCCCATTCATTACCATTATCTTTATTGTCGTTAACTAGCATTACCTTTATTGTCGATAGCTTGGTAGAGGGAAATAGCTCTTAATAGCATTATCTTTATTGTAGTTTAAAGTAAGGGGTTTTTTTGGTGGGGGGTGTTATCAATATTAATTAGTACCATCTTTACTCTTGTTTAATTAAGTAAACGTAAAGTATTGTTGGCAGCATAGTCGTTATTACCATAAAGATGCTGATGATGAAGATGGTGAGGGTGATGGTGATGATTGTGATGATGGTGATGAAGTTTTGGGAGGGAGTGAAAGGTTTGATGTGGGAGGGTTTTATGTTGTGGGATTGGTGAAAATGATTTTGAAAAATGGTGTTTGTGTTGGAGATTTTAATAAAGGGTGATGGTTGAGGGTTTTGTGTTATGAGAAGAATGGTAAAGGGGGATACGGGGTTTTGATGGTGAATTTTTTGGGAAATAATGGTGATAAAGATTTGGGTGTTTTATTATGAAGAAAATTTGGTGATGATAAATATATGAAAATGATAAAATAATGTGTTGGGAGGTTGGGGTAGTGATGATGGATGTTTGATGTGATGCGATGGTGAGTGACGAATTACGTGATGATGGTGATGATAATCGTTGCTTCTATCGGTATCGTCCCTGCAACATTTTAATTTCTTTTCCCAGGTTTTTACTTTCTCATCATCATTGCATTATTTTTAGGGGAAAAATCAAATTTTCAATTCATTTGCAAAACCAAGACCGGATGAAATTAACAAAACTATGAAACAACAATGGTGCTTCAGCCTCTGTCTGTCTGCTGTCTGTTTGTCTGTCTGTCTGTGAATTTACAATTCCAAATATACATCTAGATTTCCTCTTCCCACACACACATTCCCTCTCTCTCACTTACCCATTTATTCACTCATTCTCTCATTCCTATATATTTTCACTCTTCTCACTCACTCTCCCTCTCCCCCTCTCCCCCTCACCCTCACTCCCCCCCTCCCCCTCCTCCTGCCCTCACTCTCACCCTCCCCTCCCCCCTCCCTCTCCTCTATTTTCACAAACAAGCTAAATCATTCAAGGAATTTTCCCCTTTTCAGGCCCACGTGCGAGACCTTTGATGCTCAAATTCCCCGTGTCACATTTATTAAAAAAAAAAAAAAAAAAAAAAAAAAAAAAAAAAAAAAAAAAAAATCTTTATAGTCTATAAAAGCAAAAAGGAAAGAAGAAGAAGAAAAACAAATCCCTCGTTTTGATCTTAAGAAAGGATTAAATAATGAAAAAAAGACGAAAACTTCGATTAAGGAAAACGAGCAAGTTCTATTTTCGAAGCGTGAATCAAATTATAATCGAGATTTTTTTTTTTTTTTTTTTTTTTTTTTTTTTTTTTACTTTTTAAAATGTTCCTTTTCTTCTTTCCCACTCTCCCTCTCTCTCTCTCTCTCTCTCTCTCTCTCTTTCTCTTTCTCTTTCTCTCTCTTTCTCTTTCTCTCTCCCTCTCCCTCTTTCGCTCTCTCTCTCCCTCTTTCTCTCTCTCTATATTTCCCTCTCTTCTTTCTCCCAATGAAAACTTATTTTTTATTTTTTTTATCTTGCCTTTGCATTAAGGCTCTGACGTCAATACCCACACGACGGACACGCCCCTCCCGCCGACGGGGTGGGGGGAGGGACAGGTGGGATGGGGGGGAGGAAGGGAAGGGGGGGAGGAGAGAGTAAGGGGGAGGGAAGGAAGGGAAGGGGGAGAGGAGAGAGTATGGGGGAGGGAATGGGGGGAGGGAAAGGGGAGGAGGAGAGAGAAAGGGAGAGGGAAAGGGGAGGATGGGAGAGGGAGGGAGAAAGAGAGAAGGAGAAGGAAGAAGAGAGGAGGGAGAGGAGGAATATATGTGTGTGTGTGTGTGTGTGTGTGTGTGTGTGTGTGTGTGTGTGTGTGTGTGTGTGTGTGTGTGTGTGTGTGTGTGTGTGTGTGTGTGTGAGTATAGATATATGTAACCAACGCAGACAGAGAGAAAGAGCGAGAGCCGAGAGTGAAAGAAAGAGCGAGAGCGAAACCAGTTACGCAGAAAACAAAAAGTCACGCGAAGGAAAAAAAACAACAGGATTTCCCCGACGGAAACACAACCCCCCTCCCCTCCCCCCCCTCCTCCTCCTCCCCTTTCCCCTTCCCTTCCCCCTTCCCCTTCCCCTCCCCCCTCCTCCTCCTTCGCCCCCCCCCTCCAGTGCCAAAGACAGGTGACCCCGGGGCGACGCGCACACAATGACCTATTCTTCAAGCCTTCGACCCCGTTCATCCATCCTACCCCCTTCCCCCCCTCTCCCTAACCCCCTAACCCCTATCCAAAAAAAACAAACAAAGGGAAAACAGACGCCATCAGACATACAACAGAAACGGCCACACGTATATGAAACTCGGACATTAGGTAATCAATGACCGGGCATTCTCATATCCTCCCCCCCCCCTCCCTCCACTTCCCATCCCCCTCTGCATCACTTTTTCTTACATCACGTTATCTACTAATATTAGAGAGAGAGAGAGAGAGAGAGAGAGAGAGAGAGAGAGAGAGAGAGAGAGAGAGAGAGAGAGAGAGAGAGAGAGAGAGAGATGGGCGACTTCGGGCTGGGAACATGCTAGGAGCCGATAAGGTGATCACTCTCCACGCGTGGCTTGGCCCGGGAAGGCTGAGAGTCGCCGCCTCGCCGCTCTTGCCGTCTCTCTTCTTCCTCTCTCTTTCTTTATTTATTTATTTCTCTCTCTTCCTGCCCCCCGCCCCCCACCTACTCTTTGTCTCTGTCTCTCTGTCTCAGTCTCTGTCTCTCTCTCTCCTTCTCCTCTCTCTCTATCCATCTATATCTCTATATCAATCTATCTATCTATCTCCCTCTCCTCCTTCTCCCCCCCTCTCCCTCTCTCCCTCTCCCATCCTTCCGCCTCCCTTTCATTTTCCTTTTTCCTTCCTTCAC
>NC_061827.1:6047474-6049974 GCF_019202785.1 Penaeus chinensis | reverse complement strand
CTTCTTCTCTAAGGGAGCGATTCAACATGACGGAACGAGAAGGGGTAAAAGGCGAGGATCCCTCCCCCCCCCTTTCCCTCCCTCTCTCCCTCCCTTCCTTCCTTCCTCCCTCCCTCCCTCCCTCCCTCCCTCCCTCCCTCCCTCCCTCCCTTCCTCCCTCTCCCTCTCCCTCCCTTCCTCCCTTCTTTTCTCCCTTTCTGCCCCCCCCCCCCCACCCCCTGCCTTCCTCCCAAACACGACTTGCGAGTACGAGGGAAGAGGAGAAAGGGGGTGGGGAGGAGGAGGAGGAGGAGGAGAAAGGGGGTGGGGGGGAGGAGGAGGAGGAGAAAGGGGGTGGGGGGAGAAGCAGGAGGAGGCGAAAAGGGAGAGAAGAGAAGAGAAGGAATGGAAGAACATATGGAAAAAGGAGCGGCGGAGGAGGTGGAGGAGGAGGAGAAGAAACGAAGAAGAGCAAGAAATGAAGAAAAAGAAAAGAAAAGAAGAAGAAGAAAAAGAAGAAGAAAAAATAGAGAATCCAAAATCAAAGAAGATGAAGAAGAAGCAGACGCAGACGACGACGCAGACGAGCAGCGGAGGAGGAGGAGGGCGACCGACCAAGGGCGTCCACCACAGTACGCATTGTGCTATTCACCTCTGCCCTTTGGCCCGCGCCCTAGCCCCCCCCCCCCCCCCCCCCGCACCGCACCGCCCGCCTGCTTGCTTGCTTGCACAGCGTTAGAATTCCAGCGCCGGCCTCGCACGACGCGATTTTCCCCGAAAGCACTCGCCGCTGACACGCCACGCCTACGGAATGGGGTTTATAGGTCTATCTCCTGAATGGGGAGGAAGGAGGAAGGAGGAAGGAGGAAGGAGGAAGGAGAAAGGAAGGAGGGAGGAGGAAGGAAGGAGGGAGGAGGAAGGAGGGAGGGAGGAGGAAGGAGGAGTAAGGAGGGAGGGAATAGGGAGGAGGAGGGAGGAGGGAGGAGGAAGGAGGGGGGGAGGAAAGAGGGAGGAGGGAAGAGGGAGGAGGAGGGAGAGGGGGAGGAAGAGAGAAGAGGGGGAGGGAGGGGGAAGAGAGGGGAGGGAGGGAGAGGGAGAATAGGGGGCGAGGGAGGGAGGGAGGAGAGAGAGGGTGGGGGAAGAAGGGAAGGAATTAAGGAGGGAGGAGGAAAGGGAGGGAGTGGGAGAGGGAGAAGTAAAGGGAGAAAGGAGGAAGGAGAGATGGGGAGAGAGGGAAGGAAGAGATAGGGTGAGGATGCGGAAGGAGGGAGGAAGAAGGAAAGGGGAAGAAGAGGGGAAAGGAGGGAGGGAGGGAGAGGGGTGAGGAGGGTGTGTGTGTGTGTGTGTGTGTGTGTGTGTGTGTGTGTGTGTGTGTGTGTGTGTGTGTGTGTGTGTGTGTGTGTGTGTGTGTGTGTGTGTGTGTGTAGGCCTATATGTATATACATATATAGGCCTATATGTATACGTGTGTATATATATGTATATATGTATATATGTATATATGTATATATGTATGTATGTATGTATGTATGTATGTATGTATGTATGTATGTATGTATGTATGTATGTATGTATGTGTATGAATGTGTATGTGTATGTGTATGTGTATGTGTATGTGTATGTGTGTGTGTATGTGTATGTGTATGTATATGTATATGTATGTGTGTGTGTGTATGTGTATGTATATGTATATGTATGTGTGTGTGTGTGTGTTTGTGAACACGTGTGTATAATATAAGTAAATAAATAATATATATGTAAATATATATATATACATATATATATACATATATATAAATATATATATAAGTATATATATAAATATATATAAATATATATATAACTATATATATATAAATATATATATAATGAACTTTATAACTACCGAACAAATAAAAACTACCCCAAAGCACTAACGCACACACAGAAACAAACGAACGGAACTCTTCATCCCCGGAAAAAAAAAGAGAGCAAAAAACAAAACAAAAATGATGGCCGCACAAACCCCATCCTTTTGCCTCGCCCGACATCGCACGAACCACAAACCTCCCCTCGGCCACCTCATTTGACCTCCTCTGACCTCATTAGCCTCCCGCGGACACGAGCGCGCACCCGCCACACCTCACGCGTTCCTCACAAGCGCTCATCTCTCTCCAAACCTCCGCTTTAAGGCAGGCCAAGGGAAGCCGGGCGGAGGGGAGCGAGAGGAAGCGAGGGGAGAGGGAAGAAAAGGGAGGGGAAGGAAGGGGAAGGAGGAGAGGAGAGGGGAGGGGAGGGGAAGGAGGAGAGGGGAGGGGAGGATAGGAGAGGGGAGGGGAGGATAGGATAGGAGAGGAGAGGAGAGGAGAGGAGAGGAGAGGAGAGAGGAGGGAAGGCGAGGTGAGAGGGAAGAGAAGGGAGGGGAAGGAGGGGAGGGGAGAGGGGAAGAAGGAAGAGAGGTAGAGAGGGAAAGGGAGAAGAAGAGGGAGAGGGAGAGAGAGAGAGAGAGAGAGAAAATAAGAAGGCAACACAAACAGAGAAA
>NC_061827.1:6029974-6032474 GCF_019202785.1 Penaeus chinensis | reverse complement strand
CACGAGGACGAAGGGGACACGGACGAGGACGAGGGAAGAACACGGAGGACGAAGGGGACACGAACGAGGACGAGGGAAGAACACGAGACGAAGGGGACACGGACGAGGACGAGGGAAGAACACGAGGACGAAGGGGACACGAACGAGGACGAGGGAAGAACACGAGGACGAAGGGGACCGAACGGGAGAGGGAAGAACCGGGGGCGAAGGGGACACGAACGAGGACGAGGGAAGAAAACGAGGACGAAGGGGACACGGACGAGGACGAGGGAAGAACACGAGGACGAAGGGGACACGACGAGGACGAGGGAAGAACACGAGGACGAAGGGGACACGAACGAGGACGAGGGAAGAACACGAGGCGAAGGGGACACGACGAGGACGAGGGAAGAACAGAGGACGAGGGGCACGGACGAGGAGGGGGAAAAGAACACGAGGACGAAGGGGACACGAACGAGGACGAGGGAAGAACACGAGGACGAAGGGGACACGAACGAGGACGAGGGAAGAACACGAGGACGAAGGGGACGACGAGGACGAGGGAAAAAACCGGGACAAAGGGGGACACGGCCCGAGGACGGGGGGAAAAGAACACGAGGCCCAAAGGGGGGGACACGAACGAGGACGAGGGAAGAACACGAGGACGAAGGGGACACGGACGAGGATGACGACGAGGATGATGGCGACGATGGCAACGGCAAGGACGACGACGGAGAAGACGATGACGAGGATGATAATGACGATGACAACGGCAAGGACGACGAATACGGAGACGAGCACGACCACGATGACGAGGACGACAACGACCACGATGAAACCCACAAGGAAGACGAGGACGAAGACGATGCCAAAAAGACACCCGAAAAGAACCGAATCCACCCCCAAAGACAACGCCCGCCCAAAATTACACACCAAACACGGGCACCCAAACGAACGACCACCAAGACAACCCCCTCCAAGAAAACGACCACCGAAATAACCACCACACTGACACCCACCCAAACGAACGACCACAAAAAACAGAAAAAAGAACGACAACCACCGAAGACGACCACCTAAATTAACCCCACCCACCCACCCAAAAAAAAAAAAAAAAATCGACATTCACCCCCCCAAAAAAAAAAAAACGACAACCACAAACACGACCACCAAAGACGACACCCCACCTCTCCCCCCCCCCCGGAGATAACGACCCCTCAAAAAGCCCCCAAAGGTCGTCTCTTTCCCTTTGTTTGTTCCCGCGAGACGAGTGTTTGCGCGGACCATCAAAGGAGAGCCGAGGGAGGGGGGGGGGGGGGGGGGGGGGGATGCGAGTCGGGTGGATGGATGGGTGGTTGGATGATTAGGGTGGGTGGATGGATGGATGAATGATTAGGGTGGATGGGTGGATGAAAGGTTAGGGTGGATGGGTGGATTTGGTGGTAGGGTGGATGGGTGGGTGGATGAATGGTTAGGGTGGATGGATGGATGAATGATTAGGGTGGATGGGTGGATGAAAGGTTAGGGTGGATGGGTGGGTGGATGAATGGTTAGGGTGGATGGGTGGATGAATAATTAGGGTGGGTGGATGGATGGATGAATGATTAGGGTGGATGGGTGGATGAAAGGTTAGGGTGGATGGGTGGATGGATGGTTAGGGTGGATGGGTGGATGAATAATTAGGGTGGGTGGATGGATGGATGAATGATTAGGGTGGATGGGTGGATGAAAGGTTAGGGTGGATGGGTGGATGGATGGTTAGGGTGGATGGGTGGGTGGATGAATGGTTAGGGTGGATGGGTGGATGAATGGTGGATTGTGGATGGATGAATGGTTAGGGTGGATGGGTGGCTGGATGGTGGATTGTGGATTGTGGATGGTGGATTGTGGATGGGTGGCTGGATGGTGGATTGTGGATGGGTGGCTGGATGGTGGATTGTGGATGGTGGATTGTGGATGGGTGGCTGGATGGTGGATTGTGGATGATTGGATGGATGGATGGATTGTGGATGGAGGATTGTGGATGGGTGGCTGGATATGTGGATTGTGGATGGGTGGCTGGATGGTGGATTGTGGATGGTGGATTGTGGATGGAGGATTGTGGATGGGTGGCTAGATATATGGATTGTGGATGGGTGGCGATGGTGGATTGTGGATGGGGGTGGTGGATTGTATGGGTGGTGGTTTGGGGGATTGTGGATGGGTGGGTGGGTGGGTGGGTGGGTAGATGGGTGGGTGGTTTGGATGGGTGGGTGGATGAATGTTTAGGGTGGATGGGTGGATGGATGAATTTTTAGGGTGGATGGGTGGATGAATGGTTAGGGTGGATGAATGGATGGATGGAAGAAACGAAGGAAGGAAGGAAGGGTGAGTGTACGGATGGACGAATGGATGGATGGATCGAACAGGAAGGTGAATGGGAGAAAGAATAGGCCGGTTAATGGGTGGATACAAGAATAGGCAGGTGGATAGATGGATGGATGGGTAAAATGGATTTGAAAAAAAAACGTACAGATAGAGA
>NC_061827.1:6003488-6020988 GCF_019202785.1 Penaeus chinensis | reverse complement strand
TTTGTTTGTTATTCATTCACTTGGTTGTTGATTTGTTTGTTTATCTGTTCATTTGTTTGTATGTTTGGAAAGCTTTACTCATAAGCTTAATATTTATTATGTATCTTTCTGTCTGTCTTTGTTTGTATGCGGGTGTGTCTGTTGGTTTGTCTGTGGCAATGACTCTTTTCCTTTTCTCTCTCTCTCTCTCTCACACACACACACACACACACACACACACACACACACACACACACACACACACACACACACACACACACACACACACACACACACAACACACAACACACACAACGCATAACACGCACACACACAACACATAACACGCACACACACAACACATAACACGCACACACACACAACACATAACACGCACACACACACACAAAACACAAAACACGCACGCGCACACACACAACACATAACACGCACGCACACACACACAACACATAACACGCACACACACACACAACACATAACACGCACACACACACACAACACATAACACACACACACAACACATAACAAACACACACACAACACATAACACACACACACACACAACACATAACACACACACACACAACACACACACAACACATAACACACACACACACACACAACACATAACACACACACACAACACATAACACACACACACAACACATAACACACACACACACAACACACACAACACACACACAACACACACACACACGTAAACACAAACACAAACGGAAACAGACACGCACACACGCGCGCGCACATTATATAATTCAATAAACACTCCAGATCACATTCTCGCGCTGTAACACTACCAGCAGCTTCCAGTTTATCATTTTCTTCACACAACAAAACACCCGGGCTAATATTCTCCTGCTGCGTGACGTCACACACAGGTGATGACGTAAGGTGTGTGACGTCAGAGGCGAGACGCGCTTTTTCAGAACTTTGTGCTCTGTTTTCACTACTTTATTGAATGGTGATCTTAGAATAACCCACTTGTTTGTGTTGAATTTATACATCTGGAGATAATCGATTATTAATTTACAGTAAGAAGCGATTTATCCGGAAATCTAAGAAATATTTGTGACATTTCTGCATGTTAAATGTACGGACGAGAGAGACTTCACTTCGGAAAAGTCTATGTAAAAGGCACTAAACGTACTCAAAATATTTTCTACAAAAGACCCTCTAAAAACACTTCGCTCATTAGTAAAGAAAATGCAAATAATGTACCCACGTGTGTACGTCCTTAAATCCCCTAAAAACGAGCACAAAAGCGTCCGTTTCATGACCGTAAAGGTGTGAGCGCTCGCCCTTCTTCGAATGGCCCGCGGGTAATACTATAAACGAACGAATCCCCAGGCCGCGGTCGCTGTTTTCTTCGACGCTAGAGTATCTAGTCGTTTTCTTTGGTGCGCGAGAGGGATTAGACCCGCCAGGCGGAGAGGAGCGGATTCCCTATCCAGTGTTGCCAGATATCGATTGCCGGGCTCGGTTCACGCCCCTCCATTTATATCGGCGGAGAATACATGCGCCTGCCAGTCTGCTTTCTGCTGGTGTTCGGGGTGCAACTATTCGAAAATGGCTGAACATGAAGTTGAAAATGGAGAGGAGGTTAGTGATTTGAATGTTTCCTTTTACTGGTCGTTGCACATGAGATGCGAGCGTGCTGGTGGATCAGAATGACACCGGGGAGGAGAGTGAGCATTACGGCGAGAAAGGCAAACGATGCTGGCAGTATTGAACGTTGCGCAACATCCCTTCGCTCTGGAGATTCTCAAAACGTTGCGTTCACCTCGGGCGCTCGGTGGTGTGGGCCGAGGGACGTTTCAAGCTGGATTTTAACGTTTGTGCGGCCCAGGGCGTGCTGTGGCGTGGTATCTCTCGATGGTCTATGCTTTCCCCTCTCGATGCGGAGTTCGGGCGGTCTCTGTCGTAGTCGGGGAAAGAAATTGATTAAAAAATATATTAATGGACGACTGAAGATGCGCTCCGATGGGTGAGAGTTCATGGCGATTGTAGCGCGTTCAGCTTTGGTTCGGACGAGTTCATTGCATTAGATCGAGACGAGGCTGATGTCGCTTATGCATGTGTCAGTGCTCGGTCCATTGCCCTCGCTCGCGCGTTCTTGAGAGGCGAAATGGCGAGGCGAAATTGGCACGCTTCTGCTACAGTTCGTTTCGGGTTCAGTTGGTCAGGTCATGAAGGAGGCACCTGCAGAGAACAGCAGTGCCAGTGCCAAATCGAACTGCCATCAATCCATCACGTTATCGCTGTCATTGCATTAGTGTGGGGATTAGACTAAAATAGCGAGGCCACAGACTGAAGTAACAGTGTAGCCCGAGCGCGTCCCAACATGGCAACATCATTGCATGTCAAAGAGAGTACTTATGCGGTGCCAGTACTGCATAGAAATTTGCTCGACCACAAATCCACACAGGCGAGCGAGGGAGGCCGACTTAATCGGAACCCAGTCGATTAAAACAACCACAGATTAAAGTTAAACAAGACAACAAAACACCCAAAACAAACAAACAAAAAAATAATCTCTCTAAAAGTAAACTACGAGAGGAGAGCAAGGCCACCGTGGGTTTGTTTTGTGGGCCAGTTACCAACCTCGCTCTCTCTCTCTCTCTGTCGTAGGCGAGGGCCACTACACCCGCGATTCACGGCTTTCTTGCTCTACGGTTTAAGGCGCATTTTGCTGACCGTGGCCCCTTGGCGCGGCGGATTCACGAGAGAATTACGTCACCTTCGCCTACGCTGAAGGGGGCGGGGGGAGATTATGTAGGCCTAGACGGGTCTTGTCTTTTCCGCGAAGTTAGATCGCTTTATATTAGTGTTGTGTTGATATTATCGTCATTATTATTGTTATCAAATATGGCACCATCTTCATCTTCATCTTCATCTTCATCTTCATCTTCATCTTCATCTTCATCTTCATCCTCATCCTCATCCTCATCCTCATCCTCATCCTCATCCTCATGCTCATGATAGTGATAATGGTAGTGGTAGTGATTGTGGAAATGCCAATGATTATTATTATTAGTTATTATTATCATTATCTTTATCATTATCATTATCATTATCATTATAATTATCATTATAATTATCATTATCATTATCATTATCATTATCATTATTATAATTATAATTGTCTTCATCAACCAGCACCACCACCAACAGCATTATCATTCCATATTTTTATAGTCACTCTACTACGCACCGTGGTCGTACTCTGACTCTACGACAAGTGCGGCATGCTTTGGTGGCCATGGCCCCTTGCCAGCGCGTGACGGACATACATACAGCTCGCAGGGTTTGGCCATAAGGGCGACGTCTTGCCTACATGCAGAATCGAAATGAAATATTGTAGATTTAGAAACCGTTACGCCTTTTGTCTTTTTGCGAGGTTCGTTTTTTTTTTGTCATTGTTGTTGTTTTGCGGTCATATTTTATCGTCTTCCTTGTCGTCGTCGTTATCGTTATCGTCATCGTCATCGTCATCGTCATCGTCATCGTCATCGTCATCAATCGGCAACTTCGGACTAGCTATTATATCTTGTTATTGAAATATCTATTCAGTTATCTATTCGCGAGGGATGACTATAATTAGAAGGAAAACAAATCACAAGACTAAAACCTTCGTGATAACTACGATAAAAAAACGAATTCGATAGCTTTACAATCCTCTTATTTTTAACATACGCCATGCCCCGTGATAACAACAAACACTAGTGCATTTTCGGGCCACAGTATAATCGCGGGGAAACGTTATCTTTATCGGCGTTTCCGTCCGCTGTTTTAACCAACGACGAGGGTCGTGCTTTCCTCCGTGCTGATGTCATCTGTTGTTATGGGCGTCCTTTTCCTTTTAAAATCTCGTTTGGTGTCACGTATGTTTCATGTGGAGTGAAGATCTACATGTGTGTATTTTCCGTTGATGTATCCTCGTGTCTCTGTGCGAATTAGTTTTGTTTTTTATCTTTTCGTTTGAAACACAATATCGTTATCTTCTATGAACCGTATTCACTGTGACAAAAGTAGAAAGAATGTGAATGAGAATGAGACGCGAGATGTATCTTTGTCTGGAATTCACTTGTTTCATTTCTGGCGAAGATGTTTTCGAAACCTGTTAATTGCATCTCCTGTATTGTGAAGATATTCGTTTTCATTCATACCTTTTTCTACTCAAGTTGCTTGTGTCCTGTAAATGATCTCTGTGTTGGTGTGTGTTATTTCTCTCTCCCTATCCCCCCCCCCCCTCTCTCTCTCTCTCTCTCTCTCTCTCTCTCTCTCTCTCTCTCTCTCTCTCTCTCTCTCTCTCTCTCTCTCTCTCTCTCTCTCTCTCTCTCTCTCTCTCCCTCTCCCTCTCCCTCTCCCTCTCCCTCTCCCTCTCCCTCTCCCTCTCTTTCTCTCTATATATACACATATACATATACATATACATATACATATACATATATATATACATACATACACATATTCACACATGTGCAAATATATATATACATCTCTTATAAATATATATATGTATATATATACATATATACATATATGTGTATATGCATAGGTGTATGCATATATCTGTGCACATACATACATATGCATATGTATTTGTGTGTATATAAGTGTAATGTATAATTATAAGCATATAGGTGTATACACAGTATCTATATATACATATAGTTATGTACATCTATGTATATGTATGTATATACTTATATATGCATATGTACACACGTGTGTATATATGCATATATGTATATATATATGTATATGTTTTATATATATGTTTATATATTTTATATGTATGCGTGTATATATAAGTATATTGTGTGTATATATATATATATGTATTTGTATGTATGCATATATATGTATATGTATATATACACATACTTATACACACGTGTGTGTATATATATATATATATATATATATATATATATATAATTATACGCACATGTACATAGATATATGTATATATATGTTTATATATATTTTTGTTTACTTATCTTTAAGGGTCTTTCGTAATCGCATTGGGTAAAGAGCCTGGGGACCTTGGGATTTTTTTGTGAATGAGTGAGTATGACGAGAGAGAAGGAAAGAGAAAAGAGGAAAAGGGTGAGAGAAGTAGATAGGGAGAGAGGGAAAGAGGGGGGGGGGGGGGAATTGAGGAACGGCATGAAAGAGGGTAGAAGGAGAGGGTGAGAGGGTGAAGAAGAGGGAATGGGGGAGAGACCGAGAGGGGGAAAGAGGGAGTTGGTGATAAGGGGAAAGAAGGAGTGGGTGATATAGAGAAAGAGAGAAATGAGAGAGTATGTTAGAGTATGAGAGGAGATATGGAGAAGAGAGAGATATTGAGAAAGGCAAATTGAATCGATAGGAACGAGGGAAGAGGAGATAAGATAAGAAAAAGAAAGAAAGAGAAGAGAAAGGGAAGACGGGAGAGGATGAGGGAACCAAAGATCGAGAGAGAGAAAGAAATTAAATGTGAAGTTAAAATTACATTAAAAGGTAAACTGAGAGATAAAATGATACAAAAAAGAAAAGAAAATAAGAGGGAAAGAAAACGTCTTGAAAGGGAAGAGGGGAGACGAGGAAAACGGGTAAAGAAAAAGAAAATGAGCGACTGTAAACTTAGCGACTAGTGGGAACATATAGGGCTACATGTGACAGTAACAGTAGAGGTAACATTTTTTTTTATTATTGCAAGGCTGAATTCTTCTTTCCCAATGCGGTTAAGGGGAATAGTTTAAACCCTGGTAGCTTACGCAAGTTTATTGCCGTAGAGGTTTATTGAGAAGCCACCGCCGCTATGCGTTGTAACTAAGAACAGGGAAGTTGAACATAAACAGCGTAACTTTTCCTATTAATAACTGTAACTTAACCTAAGGAGTACTAAGGGTAGGCATAAGGGAATTTCACACATCAGCGACTCTTCCGACAATAAGCTGTGACTCAACCTACATGTCCCTGTTTATTGCAAGCGTTGTAAATGGAAATACAGGTTGCTGAGCGAGAGAAATGTCGAGAGGTTGATTTTTTACGCAACATGCATTTGTCAGCGTCAAGGTAACCGCGCTGATTAAGATATCCTGTCGCTGATCGGCTGAATGCGAGAGGTACTGGAGGACTTGGGGATGGTGAGAATAGATGTATTGTGGAGCGAAAATAGAGAAGCGAAAGAGAGAGAGAATGAGAATAGGAGAGAGAGAGAGAATGAGCATGGGAGAGGGAGAGATAATGAGAATGGGAGAGAGAGAGAGAATGAGCATGGGAGAGAGAGAGAGAATGAGCATGGGAGAGAGAGAGAGAATGAGCATGGGAGAGAGAGAGAGAATGAGCATGGGAGAGAGAGAGAGAGAGAATGAGCATGGGAGAGAGAGAGAGAATGAGCATGGGAGAGAGAGAGAGAATGAGCATGGGAGAGAGAGAGAGAGAATGAGCATGGGAGAGAGAGAGATAATGAGCATGGGAGAGAGAGAGATAATGAGCATGGGAGAGAGAGAGAGAATGAGCATGGGAGAGAGAGAGAGAATGAGCATGGGAGAGAGAGATAGAATGAGCATGGGAGAGAGAGAGAGAATGAGAATGGGAGAGAGAGAGAGAATGAGAATGGGAGAGAGAGAGAGAATGAGAATGGGAGAGAGAGAGAGAATGAGAATGGGAGAGAGAGCGAGAATGGGCATGGGAGAGAGCGAGAGAGTGAGAGAGTGAGAGAGCGAGAGAGTGAGAGAGTGAGAGAGCGAGAGAGTGAGAGAGCGAGAGAGTTAGAGAGCGAGAGAGTGAGAGAGTGAGAGAGCGAGAGCGAGAGCGAGAGCGAGAGCGAGAGAGAGAGCGAGCAAGAGTAAGATCAAAAGTAAGAGTAAGAGAAAAAAAGAAAGTAATGGTAAATAGGGGCTGGCATATACCCAGCCTAAGCCTTCCACGCCACACGACCCCAAGATGACAGGTCGAAGATACATAGATGAGACGGAGTTAAGGTCACCGCGGTCTCTTTAACTAATTCATTTAAGGCGATTGCGTTGGGTATGCTGGAGGGAGGGAGGGAGGGGGGGGGGGGGGGAGGGAGGGATCTGAAGCCCCAGAACTCAGGGTAAAGAAGTATGATGTAAGGGGGTTGGGTGGGGAAGGGGAAAGGGGAGGGGGGGGGGGGCTGGGCTATTCATACGCATAGACTTGGGGGTACAAATCATGCGGTTCCGTTATGCGTGCGCACGAACATGTAAAGGAACGTGATTACGGATGCATGTACATGTATGTCCTTCGCTCTTTCTCTCCGTGACTCTCTCTTTCTCTTTCTCTTGCTCTTTCTCTTTCTCTTTCTCTTTTTCTCTCTCTCTTTCTCTCTTTTCTCCACCCTCTCCCCTCTCGCCTCTCCCCTAACTTCCCCTTCCCCTTCCATCTCCCTCTCCCTCTCTTCTTTCCCCTTCCCCTCTCCCTCTCCATTTCCCTCTCCCTCTCTTCTTTCCCCTTCCCCCTCCCTCTCCCTACCCCTACCCCTTCCCCCTCCCTCTCCCTACCCCTTCCCCTCTCCCTCTCCCTCTCCCTCTCCCTCTCCCTCTCCCTCTCCCTCTCCCTCTCCCTACCCATCCTCCCCTCCCCCTCCCCCTCCCCACCCTCCTCATCTTTCCCCACCCCCCTTTAAGTATATCATTTTATTTCCATGATATGTAAAGTCCTGCAAGGAACCGCTTTCTCTGGTTAGCGTCCACCGGTCCTCCTCAGGTGTCTTCGGGATTCGCACCTGTCGGGAGGAGGTCGTTTTGTGGTCGTGTCGTTTTGTGGCAGGCGTTGCTTGAGGTCGTTTATTGAGAAGAGTTTTTTTTGTGCCAGTTGTTAGGTTGATTTGTTTGGTTTATGTTGTTTTGCAGCAGGTGATATGTGATATATGATATATGTGTGTTATATGATATGTTATATCGTTTTGTACCAGTTAAGTCGTTTTGTACCAGTATTTTATGGTTAATGGTTTGTAGTTTAAAGGAATAAATGCGCTAGACATCAAAGGTCATACAGCACTTTGTACCAGTAATGTCGTTTTATTCCAACGGTTATGTCGTTTTGTACCAGTTGTTGAACTGTTTGCATCGGCTTTTAATCGTTGTGTATCTGTTTGCTTGTAAGTCTTCTTTTTTAAGCTGTTGCGAAATCGTTTGTACCAGTTGCTAATTCGTTTTTTTTTTTCTTTTTTTTAGTCCTTTTCTAATCGCTTCGTCAGTCGGTCACTGTGCCACCCTCTTTTTTTTGTGGTAAAAAGGGAAAGTAAAACAGGTGGAACTAAATAAAAAAGTTGTATAAAAACGATAATGAAAATAAAATCCAGTTTTTTTTCCTTTTTTTTTCGCCCATCGTACGAATTAGACCGTGGTGTTTAAGAAGCAAGCAAGCAAACCATCTGTAGTACATATATCAACAGTTACTCGCATCTCCATTAGCAAGAAAAGAAGCACGGTGTTTGAGACGAATGGTCGTAGGAATAGTTACTGGCGTGTGTATTCCTTCATCTTGTTTCCCCATTGTCCTCCCCATAACCCAAATTCTCCACTCCCCCCCCACCACTTACCCCCACCTATTACCCCACTAAATTATAATTATCCCCTCCCTTTTGTCAATCCTCAGGCCTATCATTATTCCTCATTGTCATCTCCTGTGAATATTCCCCACCACTTTCCCGTTACCTCCCCCAACTCTCCTCCCCCGTCTCTCGAATCCCCCACCACCACCCCCACTACTTCCCCTCCCCGTATCATCTCCCTGCCCCTCTTCTTTTCTCCCTTTCCTCCCCTCCTTCCCCTCATCAATCTCCCTCTGTCATTTATTTATCCCCCTTCCCACCCCCCGCCATCCTCTTTCTTCCCCTCCCTTCCTCTTATCACCTCTCATCACTCCCTCCTCCTCCTCATTCCCTCCTCATCACTCCCTCCTCCCCCTCCTCATTCCCCCCTCCCTAGCCAGTTCATCGCCCTCCCTCTATCACTTATCACCCCCCCACCCCTCCCCACCCCTTCATCCTCCTCCTTCCCCTCCCTCTCATCACCCCCTTCCTTCCCCACCCCCTCCTCATCCTTCACCCCCTACCCCCCTTCATCACCCTCCCCCCCCTCCCCTCCCAGTGCAGCTTCACATCGCTTCCCAAATAAGCCTGGGCAGTCGGCGAGCATTCGGCCTTGGTAACCTTAGTCCTCTTAAGAACAAGGGGGCTTTCTCCACACATTCTTTCTCTCTTTCTGGCTTTTTGTCTTTCCCTCCCTCCTTCTGTCTATGTCTCTCTCTGTCTCTGTGTCTGTGTCTGTCTGTCTCTCTGTCTCTCTGTCTCTGTGTCTCTCTGTCTCTGTGTCTGTCTCTCTCTCTGTCTCTCTCTCTCTCTCTCTGTCTCTCTCTCTCTGTCTCCCTCCCTCCCTCTCTTCTCTCTTCTCTGTCTTTCTCTCTCTCTCTCTCTCTCTCTCTCTCTCTCTCTCTTTCTCTCTCTCTCTGTCTGTCTCTGTCTCTGTCTCTGTCTCTGTCTCTCTCTGTCTCTGTCATTCTGTCTCTGTCTCTGTCTCTCTGTCTCTCTGTCTCTCTGTCTCTCTGTCTCTCTGTCTCTCTGTCTCTCTGTCTCTCTGTCTCTCTGTCTCTCTGTCTCTCTGTCTCTCTGTCTCTCTGTCTCTCTGTCTCTGTCTCTCTGTCTCTCTGTCTCTGTCTCTCTGTCTCTGTCTCTGTCTCTCTGTCTCTCTGTCTCTGTCTCTCTGTCTCTCTGTCTCTCTGTCTCTCTCTGTCTCTCTCTGTCTCTCTCTCTCTCTCTCTCTCTCTCTCTCTCTCTCTCTCTCTCTCTCTCTCTCTCTCTCTCTCTCTCTCTCGTTAAGTTAATGATCAGAATTATTGCGATGATGATGATGGTGATGACGTACCAAGGGGATAAAGATGGTGACATACGTTAATATATATTGTGTAATAATATAAAAGGTGGTGATTATAGCAATTCATTCATATTATATATTAGTATTTATACTGACGATCAAAGTGATGAAAGTAAGGTTATGATAAGAGTAGGTGTTTATGATGTTAACGATAGTAACGGTAATGATACTTACACATTCAGCAGACTGAAGTTTACGAGACATTCCGAGACCAGACAAACGAGAAAGAAAAACGATAATAAAAAAAAAAAAAAGGCAAGGAGAAACCCGCGTGACCTTGACCGTGCAGTCGTTTATTATTGTTGGTGGCGCGAGAAAGGCCGCTGAACGTGTCTTGAACTTTAAGGACGCGATGCTTACGGGCGCTCCAAGGGCCGCGAGTAGTTCGTGTGGAAGGCGGGTCGGCCCTCGGCGGGATTTGCGATGGCTGTGCGCTTGCTGAGCACGTGCACGTGCACTTTTATCTTGCACGTGCATTCACATGCAAAGATTACTTCGTTTGTAGATGCACGTCCGCATATGCATACACAGGCACGCACACACAAGGTCATAGACATTTCGTGCGCATTGATACACACACGGACACACACACACTAGATTTGGGTAAATTAGCCATATTTAAAGTCCAAGCCTTGCCCCACACCCCCTTCCCTCACAGAAAGTTCCATTGATCTTGCTGCAATCGTGTGGCAAAAACACGACCTAGGATTGCAATTAAGCCAGGGGCTTGGCGTTGGCTTGGCGTTGACTTGGTACCGGCATAGCGCCTGCCTAGGGCTGGCTTGATACTGGCCTGGTTTGGCACTGCCGTAGTGCTTCATTGGCACTGGCTTGGTACTAGCTGGACATATAAAGACCTGTTTGCGACTTGGAATACGGCACCGCGTGTCGTATAGATTCCCATGGCGATTTCGTGGCAACTTAATGGCGACTCGTTTTCCTCTGGCAGGGCGATCTCGCGAGGCTTCGATTTAAGGAGAATTTTTATGTAGCGACTCATTTTGCCATCACGCTCTCTCTCTCGCTCTTGCTCTCGCTCTCGCTCTCGCTCTCGCTCTCGCTCTCGCTCTCGCTCTCGCTCTCTCTCTCTCTCGCTCTCTCTCTCTCTCTCTCTCTCTCTCTCTTTAACTCTCCCTCTCCGTCTCCCTCTTCCTCCCTTCCTCCCTTCCTCCCTTCCTCCCTTCCTCCCTTCCTCCCTTCCTCCCTCCCTCCCTCCCTCCCTTCCTTCCTTCCTTCCTTCCTCCCTCCCTTCCTCCCTCCCTTCCTCCCTCCCTTCCTCCCTCCCTCTCTCTCTCTCCCTCCCTCCCTCCCTCCCTCCCTCCCTCCCTCCCTCCCTCCCTCCCTCCCTCCCTCCCTCCCTCCCTCCCTCCCTCCCTTCCTCTCTCCGCTTCTCCTCCTCCTGTGAGTCCTCGTACGTGTGTCTGGCACAGCCACTGAATTGACGAAGTCCATTTGTTCGCGTAACACGTTCTGATTATGGCACCCGGCCGAGCTGACATGAAGGAATTTCGGTTAATCGACATAATTATCATAGTTCAAGTTTTATGTGAAAGTCCAAGATGTGTTTCCGGGATATGTTTGTATGTGTATGAGGGAGGGGGGGGTGGGGGGGGGGAGCTGATTAAGGTTTCCAGTATGTTATCATTTGTATTTACTGGAGTTCTAGATATGCTGGGGTATGCTAATCAAGATCTTGAGTTTATTCTGTTTGTGGTTTTGCATATTAGTGCGCCAAGCATGTGGTTTCGCCCGTTGCAGCGTAGACAATTGCAAACATTGCCGGTCAGCGTTTGCAATGTTGCTGAATGGCATAGCTGAGGCAGTCGCACGCACTCTGGGTCAGTGACTACAATGCCCGGACTAAAACGCTAACAATCGTTTTGGAAGAGAAAGGAAAAGGAAAAAAGAGGCAAGGGGAAGGGGGGGGGGGGGGGGGTGGATAGCCGGCCTGTGTGCCATTTTTGGGATTTTTTTTTTTATCTTCCTGCCTGTAATTTTTTTTATTTATTTGTTTATTTATTTTTTGACTGGAATGTTTTTCTTCCGTCGACTGATTCGCGAATTAATGATGGTGTTTATATCGTTTTCCTCTTGTCTGAAAGTATTTTTATTCGTCAATTTGTTAAAGCTGATGAGTGGATGATTAGTATTTAGAGATATATTCGATATTTTGACTCTCACGAAGCTCATTTTCTCTTGTCCTTGTTTTAATCCAGAACCTCGATTTTTTTTTTTTTTTTTTTTTTTTTTTTTTTTTTAAGTAGCCGGATTTTTTAGGCTTGAGTGACACCCCCCGACTTAAGAAAGTTTGAGTTTCTCGTACACACGCTTTATGACAAATAGATCCTGATCTGCCTATCGTATGTATATGTAGGCCTATTTTTTTTTTCTTCACCAGGGAATACTTTAATGAGCTGAGGTTGGGAGGAAGAGGGAGATATGCTAATTTATGGGGATGGCCGATTCGATTACCTCATTATGAAAATATCTACTCGTGTGGTTTCAGGTATTCTCGTATATGATTCATTGTTTCTGTTGGTGGAAAATTGAAGAAGCTTTTGAACTTGCTTTTATGTTTTCTTTCTCTGTTTTTATCGACGCGTTGATTGAAAGTTTCCCGACGAGATTAAGGTAAACGAGTGCTGGAAATGTTGAGAACTGTGACACGATTTCGTAACCTTCTTCGTGTTGTGAGTGTGCATATGTTAAGTTTGTTTACTCTTGCGTCAGGGATTTTTATTTTTTATTTATTACATATTTTTTTTCTAGCTCCCGTGACATCAAAAAATTACCGCCATTGACGTCATCGAAAGGTTCCGTTTTACCGAGACGGCGTGACATCAAACAGCTGATTGTCACCCTTGTCACGCGCACCGGCATGATTTTACAGATCTGCAACGCTTTTGAGAATATTAATGGCGTAAAGATAGTGTTTATTTTAACGGCCGTTCGCAAGGAGGATTTTAGAAGTAATTTCCTAGTGTTGTAATTGCTGGCGCTTTAAGTGTGTAGTTTGTCACGTCTCGCTCTTGGTGTATCCGACTCTCCGTCCCCCCCCCCCCCCTCTCTCTCTCTCTCTCTCTCTCTCTCTCTCTCTCTCTCTTTCTCTTTCTCTTTCTCTTTCTCTTTCTCTTTCTCTTTCTCTTTCTCTTTCTCTCTCTCTCTCTCTCTCTCTCTTTCTTTCTTTCTTTCTTTCTTTCTTTCTTTCTTTCTTTCTTTCTTTCTCTCTCTCTCTCTCTCTCTCTCTCTCTCTCTCTCTCTCTCTCTCTCTCTCTCTCTCTCTCTCTCTCTCTCTTTCTCTTTCTCTTTCTCTTTCTCCTCTCTCTCTCTCTCTCTCTCTCTCTCTCTCTCTCTCTCTCTCTCTCTCTCTCTCTCTCTCTCTCTCTCTTTCTCTTTGTCTTTCTCTTTCTCCTCTCTCTCTCTCTCTCTTTCTCTTTCTCGTTCTCGTTCTCGTTCTCTTTCTCTTTCTCTAAGTAGTGTGTGTTATGTTAGGTATGATGGAGGGAGGAAGAAGGGGGAGGGGGGAAGGGGGAGGGGAAGAAGGGAGAGAGGCGGGGGTTGGGGAGGAGAGGGGAGAGAGAGACAGAGACAGAGACAGAGACAGAGACAGAGACAGAGACCGAGGGAGAAAGGGAGAAGGGAAAGAGGGGGGGGGGGGTAGGGGAGGAATGGAAAGGGCGAGGGGGGGAGGGATGGAGGGGGTTCAAGAAAATTCCGTCCAGTCTTTCAAAGTGCCTAAGCGCGACGGGCAAGAATCAGTTTTTTTTTTTTTTTTTTTTTTTTTTTTCCTTTTTATATATAAACTTTATTCCAAAAATAAAGTCGTCGAAGACATGCATTTTCACGTTTCCAAGCTTCTGACTGCTGTCTTTCGGGGATATAACTGCTTCCCTTTTCTCCTTTTGCGTCTTGTCCTTTCGTCTTCTTTGTCTGTCAGTCTGTCTGTCAGTCAGTCAGTCTGTCACTCGTTTTCTCGGTCTCTTGTTCGCTGTCTCGTTTTCTCCATATTTCTTCCTCTTCCTCTTTCGTTCCCCTTCTCCCTTCCTCCCTCTTCCTCTCCTTCTCTCGCGCCTTCTGTCTCTCCCTCTCGCCCCGTTCTCACTCTTCTTTACCTTGCTATCTCTTATTCGTCACTTCCTCCTTCCTTTCGTTTTCATTCTGAAGTGTATTGTTTTTAACGAAAATTCTCTCTCTCTCTCTCTCTCTCTCTCTCTCTCTCTCTCTCTCTCTCTCTCTCTCTCTCTCTCTTCTTTCTTTCTTTCTTTCTCTCTCTCTCTCTCTCTCTCTCTCTCTCTCTCTCTCTCTCTCTCTCTCTCTCTCTCTCTCTCTCTCTCTCTCTCTCTCTCTCTCTTTTTCTTCCTTTCTCTCTCTCTCTCTCTCTCTCTCTCTCTCTCTCTCTCTCTCTCTCTCTCTCTCTCTCTCTCTCTCTCTCTCTCTCTCTCTCTCTCTCCCTCTCTCTCTCTCTCTCTTTTTCTTCCTTTCCCCTTCCCTTTCCCTTTCCCTCTGGCGAGACATTTCCGCGGCGCGTGTGTCAGTGTCAAACAGATTTTTTGTTTTTTGTCGATTGACTTGTTTAAAGATGGAACAACAGGGGCTTTATCGAGGCAGCTGTTTCTGAGCCTTCTGAGACTAAAGAAGAAGAAGAGGGAGGAGAATAAAAGAAGGGTGAATAAGGGAGGGAGCGAGAGGGAGAGAGAGGGAGGGGGGGAGAGGGGAGAATAAGGGGGGGGAGCGAGAGGGAGAGAGAGGGAGGGGGGAGAGGGGAGAATAAGGGGGGGAGCGAGAGGGAGAGAGAGGGAGGGGGGGAGAGGGGAGAGGAGAGGAGAATAAGGGAGGGAGGGGAGGGCAGGGAGGGGAGGGCAGGGAGGGGAGGGGAGGGGAGGGGAGGGGAGGGGAGAGCCACATCTGTGCACCTGTCAATTCTCAGAATCGTTTTTCAATTTGTTTGTTTCAGAGAGTTGAACTTGCCCTGTCAGAATATCTGCGACGCATCTGTTATATCTATTCAATTTTATTTATTAATTTATCTATATATATTTATTTATTTATCTATTATTTTTTTTTTTTTGTGAGATACGTGTGTAAAAATCCGTTTAGGTGTTTCACTTTGTTTGTTTGTTTGTTCTGGTGTTTTACTTGTTTGTCTGTTCGTTTGTACAGAATTCGGTTAGCTGTTTCGTACGTTTGTTTGTTTGTTTGTTTGTTTGTTTGTTTGTTTTCTTGCCACGTGGGAGTGAGGAGTTGCACGGCTGATCATTTTGCTTGAGCAAAAGTAAACGAAAGAGATTGAAAATACTCCATGTTGAAATTGATAAGGATAGCGAATAGAAATCGGGGCAGAATAAGGCTAAACGAAGAGAAATCGGGGCAGAATAAGGCTAAACGAAGAGAAATCGGGCCAAAATAGGGCTAAACAAACAGGAATCGGGACAAAATAAGGCTGAACGACGATACATCAGGATAAGACTAAACGAACAGAAATCGGGAACAGAATAAGGTAAAGCATAAAAATAAATATAAAGAATAAAAGTGTTACATTTCCCGTGACGCGGAGTGATCGGGAAAGCCAGACTGTTCGGCCGGAGAAGGTGCGGGGATGCGATCGAAGTGCAGTGGCGTGGCCGGGAGGAGGAGGAGGAGGGAGGAGGGAGGAGGAAGGAGGAGGGAGGAGGGAGGAGGAAGGAGGAGGGAGGAGGGAGGAGGGAGGAGGGAGGAGGGAGGAGGAGGAGGAGGGAGGAGGAGGAAGGAGGAGGAGGAAGGAGGAGGAGGAGGAGAAGGAGGAGGGAGGAGGGAGGAGGGAGGAGGGAGGAGGGAGGAGGGAGGAGGTGGAGGAAGGAGGAAGGAGGAAGGAGGAAGGAGGAGGAGGGAGGAGGGAGGAGGGAGGAGGGAGGAGGGAGGAGGGAGGAGGGAGGAGGGAGGAGGGAGGAGGGAGGAGGGAGGAGGGAGGAGGAGGAAGGAGGGAGGAGGGAGGAGGGAGGAGGGAGGAGGTGGAGGAAGGAGGAAGGAGGAAGGAGGAAGGAGGAAGGAGGTAGGAGGAAGGAGGTAGGAGGAGGGAGGAATAGGAAGGAGGACTTGGTGGTGGTGGAGTAGGAAGTGGTTCAGGAGGAGGAGGAGGAGGAGAAGTGGGGAGGGAGAGGAGGTGGAGGGGGAAGGAAGTGGGAGAGGAGAGGAGTGAAGAGAAGTGAAGAAAAGAGAAGAAAGGAGAAGAGCAGATAGCAGTGATGCAGCGAAACTAGCAATGAGCTTTCTCATTTTCTCTCATCAATAATTCACCTTCTGACATTTTTTTCTAGCAATCGTCCATCTCTTGGTCATCACCGTTTTATCTCTTGTCCTCCCTCTCCCTCTCCCTCTCCCTCTCCCTCTCCCCCTCCCCCTCCCCCTCCCTCTCCCTCTCCCCCTCCCTCTCCCTCTCCCTCTCCCCCTCCCTCTCCCTCTCCCTCTCCCTCTCCCTCTCCCTCTCCCACCGCCCAGGGAAGTCTCCTCGGCGATCGAGGCTGAATCCACCTACGCGTCGAGGTTCCGCCAGCCGCGCCGATGAATAATTTACTCACCGTTCAGCGCCGCGTAACTCTGTCCATGACGCACTTCGTTTACTATTTTTTTTTTGTGTGTGTGGTAATCGGAAGACGAATAATGATTTTTTTTTTTTCCTTTTGAGTAAGCGTGTCAGTGCATGTGCCTCCCCTTCCTATCCCTCCCCCTCCCTCTCTCCCTTTACTTCCTTCCCCCTCCCTCTCTCCCTTTTCTTCCTTCCCCCCCTCCTCCTCCTCCTCCCCCTCCTCCTCCTCCCCCTCCTCCTACTCCTCCTCCTCCTCCTCCTCCTCCTCCTCCTCCTCCTCCTCCTTCCCCCCCTCCTCCTCCTCCCCCCCCCCTCCTCCTCCTCCTCCTCCTCCTCCCCCTCCTTCTCCTCCTCCCTTTCATCTCTCTCCTCCCCTTCCTCTCCCTCCCCCTCCCTCTCCCCTTCCACCTCCCCCTCCCTCTCCCCTTCCACCTCCCCCTCCCTCTCCCCTTCCACCTCCCTCTCCCTCTCCCCTTCCACCTCCACCTCCTCCTCCCCCCCTTCATCTCCCTTTTCCCCTTCCTCTCCTCCCCCTCCCCCTCCCTCTCTCCCTCCCCCTCCCTTTCCCCCTTTTCCTCCTCACCCCTTCCCCTCCCTCTCCCCTTCATCCTCCACCTCCTCCTCCTCCTCCTCCTCCTCCTCCACCTTCTCCTCCTCCTCCTCCACCTTCTCCTCCTCCTCCTCCTCACCCTCCTCCCCTCCTCCCCCTCCTCCCCTTCCTCCTCCTCCTCCTCCTCCTCCCCTTCCTCTCCCTCCCCTTCCCTCTCCCCTCTCCCCTTCCTCCTCCTCCTCCTCCTCCTCCCACCCTTCATCTCCCTTTTCCCCTTCCTCCCTCTCCCTCTCTCCCTTTTCCTCCTTCCCCCTCCCCTTCCCTCTCCCCTTCCTCCTCCACCTCCTCCTCCTCCTCCTCCTCCTCCTTCACCCCCTTCACCCCCTCCTCCACCTCCTCCTCAACCTCCTGATACCATTATCGTTGGCTCCCCCTTATTCCTTGGGGTTTATTGCCCCCTCATCCCCTTACCCTTAT
>NC_061827.1:5995988-6000988 GCF_019202785.1 Penaeus chinensis | reverse complement strand
GGTGAGAGGGAGAGGGGGTGAGAGGGAAAGAGGGAAAGGTAAGGGGGTGGGAGAGTAAGGGAGAGGGGATGAAGAAAGGGTGAGTAGTGAGGGTGAGGGGGAGGGGTGAGGGATGGGAGGATGGGATAGGGAGGGGAAGATAGCTAGGGAGAGGGAGGAGGAGGAGGTGAAGGAAGGAATGGGGGAGAGGAAAGGGGAAGGTCAGTATGGAGTATAGGGGGTTTTCTGGTATAATGAGGAAGAGGAGGAGGAGGAGAAGGAAAAAGTGAAGGGGGGAGAGAGAGAGGGAGAAAGGGGAGCAGTAAGAGAGGAAGAGAAAGGAGGCGAAGAGGAATGGAAGGAGAGGGAAAGAAGGGAGGAGAGGAAGACGGATAATGAAAGGGAGAGGGAGGAGGAAAATGATAAAAAGGAGGAGGAGAGCAAGACAAAGAAAGAAAGGGAGAGGGAGGAGGAGAAGGAGAGGAAGGAGGAGGAGAAAAGGACGAGAGGAAAAGAGAGAAGAGAAAAAAAAACAGCAGTAGTTCTAGCAATAGTAAAATAAAAAAAAGAAGAGGGGGAAAAAGGAAAAACAGAAGAGAAGAAAAAAAAGAAGAAAAAGATGCAAGGGCGGATAATGTCGCTGCTAAACCTTCAAGAGCGAACGAGAGACAAACCGATTGGTGCTCAGGGGAAGGAAAGTAGGGGGCAGGGGGGAAAGGGGAGGGAGAAAGGGGAGGGGGAAGGGGGAAGGGGGAAGGGGGAAGGAGAGGGGAAGAAAAGAGTAGAGAGAGGGGAGGAGGAAGGGGGAAGGAGAGGGGAAGAAGAGAGGAGGGAGAAAGGGGAAGGGGGAAGGGGGAAGGAGAAGGAGAAGGAGAAGGAGAAGGAGAAGGGAAGAAGAGAGGAAGGAGAGGGGAAGAAGAAAGGAGGGAGAAAGGGGAAGGGGGAAGGAGAAGGAAAAGGAGAAGGGAAGAAGAGAGGAAGGACAGGAAAAGAAAAGAGGAGGGGGAGGGAGAGGGGGAGGGGGAGGGGGAGGGGGGAGGGGGAGGGAGAGGTCGTCCATTACTTAATAGGTTGGGGTCGTTTCGTCGAGCTGTCGCCGGCTGTCAGCGCGGTAGCAGAGGCCAAAAGTGAACCCCGAAGTTGAGTCCGAGAATGAGCTAATCAGCTGATGCGATTCTCGGTCGAGGTCGGGGGAAGGGCGGGGGGGCGGGGGGGGGTGAGGGGGGAGGGGTGCGCTACTTGCTCGTGGCTTGTTTTTTTTTACTTTGTTTTTGTTTTTGTTTTGTTTTGTTTGCTGTTTGGTGGGGGTTGGGTTCGATTGTTTGTTTTTTTCTTTTTTCTTTTTTTTTACTTCCTTTTCCTACTCTCATTCCCATTCCTGTTCCTGTTATCATTAACCCTCCCCGTCCCCCCCTCCCCTCGTTTTCCTCCTCTTCTCCCCTCCCCTTCTCTCCTCTTCTCCCCTCCCCTTCTCCCCTCTCCTCCCCTTTTCTCCCCTCTCCTCCCCTTTTCTCTCCTCTCCTTCCCTTTTCGCCCTTCTCCTCCCCTCCTCTTATTTCCTCCCCTCCTCTTATTTCCTCCTCCTCTCCCCTTCTCTCTTTCTCCCTCCCCCCCCCCCTCCAACAGACGTCACGCTAAACGGTCCCCCGTTAAAGACTTCCTCGCCGACCCTGATCAAGCGATTTGTTTGTTGGCGTTGTTGCTCTTGGGGCTTCGTCAGAGGGAGAGAGGGAGAGGGAGAGAGGGAGAGGGAGAAGGAGGGGAGGGAGAAGGAGGGGAGGGAAAGGGTGGGAGGGATGGGGAAGGGGGATGAGGGGTAGGGATGGGAAGGAAGGGGAGGTGGAGGGGTATTGATGGGGAGGAAGGGGAGGTGGAGGGGGATTGATGGGGAGGAAGGGAAGGGAAAGGGAGAGAGGGAGAGGGAGAAGGGGAGGGGAAGGGAGAGAGGATGAAGGGGAGGGGAAGGGAGAGAGGATGAAGGGGAGGGGAAGGGAGAGAGGGAGAGGGAGGAGGGAGGAGGGGAAGGTTGAAAAGGATGGGGAGGGGGACGAGTGGGAGGTATGGGGAGGAATGGCAGGGGAGCAGAGGTGGAGGGGAAAGGAGAGGGAAAAGTTGAGGGAGGGGGTGAGGGCGAAAGGGAGAGGGGAAGGGGGAGGGAGAAGAAGAGAGAGGAGTAGGAGTGGGAAAGAAAAGGGAGAGAAAGAGAGAGAGGGGAAGGGATGAGCGAGAGAGGGAGAGAGAGAAAGAGAAAGGGGGAAGAAGAGGAAGTGGAAGAAAAGAAAAAAAGACGGAGAGAAAAAGGGAAGAGAGAAAAAGGGAAGAGAGAGAAAGGGATGTGAGATATTAAGGGAGAGCGAAAGGGAGATAAATGAAAGGGAATGCGAAAAGGTCGCCTTCGAGGGAGAAAAGAAAGGAGGAGGAAGAGAGAGAGAGAGAAAAAGAAGGAAATTGAAATCATTGCGTTCGAGGTGAGAGAGAGAGAGAGAGAGAGAGAGAGAGAGAGAGAGAGAGAGAGAGAGAGAGAGAGAGAGAGAGAGAGAGAGAGAGAGAGAGAGAAGAAGAAGAAATAAGAAAAGGAAAGAAACTGATCGTATTCGAGAAGACAAAAAAAAAGGAAGACAGGAAAATAGAAAGAAATTCATTTTCGTCTCCAGTAAAAGAGAGAGAAAAAAAATGCATAAAAAATAATCTTTGTATTTGGCGAAAGAAAAATAAGAAAAAAAAAAAAACGGAAAAAAAACTTTAGCTTCGCAATTTGCCACTGTCTAGAGGGAAAAAAAAGAAGGGAGAGAAAAAAAGAGAAGAGAAAAAGAAAATAGAAAGAGAAGGAGAGAGGAAGGAAGTATACGAAAAGAAAGAAAGGAAAAAGAAACAAAGAACCTGCTTGATGCGAGTGTGCGTGCGTGTGTGCGTGCGTGCGTTCGATTGTGCGCGCGTGTGTGTGTCTGTGTGTGTGTGTGCGTGTGTGTGTCTGTGTGTGTGCGTGTGTGTGTGCGTTCTCCTCAACGCGTGTGTGGCTTCTCTGCCCTTGGATTGGCTCGCACCGCGTCGGTACAAAAATAAAATAACTTTTTCTTTCTATGTCCTTGTTTCTCTTCCAGTCTCTTTGTATTACTGGTATTCTTCATTTCGTTCATTCGTATTTCTCTTTCTCTTTCTTTCTCTTTTTCTTTTTCTTTCTCTTTCTCTTTCTCTTTCTCTTTCTCTATATCTCTTTCTCTTTCTCTATATCTCTATTTCTATCTCTCTCTCTCTCTCTCTCTCTCTCTCTCTCTCTCTCTCTCTCTCTCTCTCTCTCTCTCTCTCTCTCTCTCTCTCTCTCTCTCTCTTTCTCTCTCTTACACACTCACTCTCACTCTCACTCACTCACTCACTCACTCACTCACACTCACTCACTCACTCTCACTCACTCGCCTCTTTCATTCCTTTTTTCTTTTTACCTTTTATGCACTTTCTTGGGTCAAGGACGAGTCTAGAGCAGTTTCTAGAATAATCCTTTTCGCAATGCAGTCTTAACTATTTTTAGGACGTTAGAGGGGCGGCTTATTACATCTTATGATATTTGTCTACCCTTATTTGCATATATGTGTGGGAAATGAGGGTGGGCTTTGTGTAGATGGTATGGTATTTTAATTATTTTTATTTTTATTTTTGTCATATTTATCTTTATCATCATTGTCATCATCACTGGTATTATCATCATCATCATCATCATCACTGGTATTATCATCATCATCATCATCACCATCACCATCACCATTATCATCATCATCATCATCATCATCATCATCATCATCATCGTCATCACCACCACCATCACCATCACCACCATCATCATCACCACCACCACCATCATTATCATCATCATCATCATCACCATCATCACCATCATCATCATCATCATGACCACAGTTAAGATGATCATCATCGTCATCCAAATACTAATGTTAACTTTATAATTTATATTACCATTATCATCAGTCGTTAGTAAGTTTGCAAATTCAGGAGAATTAATTATTTGCGAGTGGGCAGCAGTGACGCATCATCATACACCACACCCACACACCACATTGCACTATACTACACCACACACACCTCCCCTTCACACCAATACACCACGCCACAGAGCTCCACACCACACCACACTACACCACACCACACTACACCACACTACACCACACCACACTACACCAAACTGCACCACACTACACCCATACCATACCCACACCACACCAAACTACACCCACACCACACTACACCAAACTACACAACACCACACCACACCAAACTACACAACACCACACCACACCTCACCACACCAAACTACACCACACCACACCCACACCAAACTACACCACACCACACCCACACCAAACTACACCCACACCACACCACACCAAACTACACCACACCACACCTCACCACACCAAATTTCACTAAACCACACTACACCACACCATACATAACACAGTCTTTGATGTCCGTGCGTACGTCGGTGGGTGTGGCTAGGGAAAGGTGTAAGAAGAGTGTGTTACTTATGGTGAAGCCTTGTAGGTTTCATTTCGAGACAAAGGACGTGTGTGGTGATGGTGAGGGTGATGGTGAGGGAGGGTGATGGTGAGGGTAAAGGTGTGAAGGGGAGGGATATGGTGTGATGGTGAAGGTATTACTGCGATGGTGAGGATAATGGTGCAGTGCTGGTGATGATTATGATGATAATAATGATGATGATGATGGTGAGGAGGAGGAGGAGGAGGAGGAGAAGGGGGAGGAGGAGGAGGAGGAGGAGGAGGAGGAGGAGGAGGAGGAGGAGGAGGAGGAGGAGGAGCAGAAGAAGAAGAAGAAGAAGAAGAAGAAGAAGAAGAAGAAGAAGAAGGAAGAGGAGGAGGAGGAGGAGGAGGAGGAGGAGGAGGAAGAGGAAGAGGAAGAGGAAGAGGAAGAGGAAGAGGAAGAGGAAGAGGAAGAGGAGGAGGAGGAGGAGGAGGAGGAGGAGAAGAAGAAGAAGAAGAAGAAGAAGAAGA
>NC_061827.1:5988488-5990988 GCF_019202785.1 Penaeus chinensis | reverse complement strand
CTCTCTCTCTCTCTCTCTCTCTCTCTCACTCTCTCTCTCTCTCTCTCTCTCTCTCTCTCTCTCTCTCTCTCTCTCTCTCTCTCTCTCTCTCTCTCTCTTTCTCTTTTTCGTCTTCCTTTTCCATTTCTTCTTTTTTTCGTCTTCCTCTTTCATTTCTTCCTCTTTTTTTTCTCCTGTTTTTTTCGCTTCTTATCTCCTTTTTCTTCTTTCTCTTATCCTCCTGTTGTTCATTCTCTCCTTTCTCTTTCTTCTGTTTCACATCCTCTTTCTCCGTTTCCTCTTCTTTCTCATTCACTTTCATCTCTTTCTTCTCTCCTCCTCCTTCTCCTTCTTCTTCCTCATCTTTTTACTCCTTTTTTCTCTCTTTCAATTCCTCCTTTCCCTGATTTTTTTCCTGCTTCTCTTCTTACCCTTCTTTCTCTTTTTCTCCTCCTCTTCTGTCGCCTCTTCCTTCTCGTTCTCCCCTTCCTCCTCCTCCCTCTTTTTCCTGTTCCTTATCGTTCTCCCCTTCCTCCTCCTCCTCCTCCTCCTTTTCCTCATCCTTCTCGTTCTCCCCTTCCTCCTTCTCCTCCTTTTCCTCTTCCTCTGCTTTTCTTCTTCTTCCTCCTTTTCCTGTTGCTCTTTCTGTCCGTCCTTCTTTTTCTTTTTCGCCCATGTCTCCTCCTCCTCCTCCTCCTTCTCCTCCTCCTCCTCCTCCTCCTCCTCCTCCTCCTCCTCCTCCTCCTCCTCCTCCTCCTCCTCCTCCTCCTCCTCTCCTCCTACTTTTCCTCCTCCTCTTCCTCCTCCTCCTCGTCTTCCTCCTCCTCCTCGTCTTCCTCCTCCTCCTCCTCCTCGTCTTCCTCCTCCTCCTCGTCTTCCTCCTCCTCCTCCTCCTCCTCCTCCTCTTATTCCTCCCCCTCTTCCTCCTCCTCTTCCTCCTCCTCCTCCTCCTCCTCTTCCTCTTCCTCTTCCTCTTCCTGCTCCTCCTCCTCCTCCTCCTCCTCCTCCTCCTCCTCCTCCTCCTCCTCCTCCCCCCTCCCCTCCCTCCCCCTTCCCCTCCCCCTCCTCCTCCTCCTTCCTTTTCTTCCTACTCTTCTTCCTCTTCCTCCTCCTTCTCCTCCTCCTCCTCATCCTCCTCCTCCTCCTCCTCCTCCTCCTCCTCCTCCTTCTCCTACTTATTTTCTCCAAGTACATTTTATCTTCTCACGGCATTATATTTTTTTCCCCTTTTTCTTCTTTTTCTAGAATTCTTCCTTCATTATTCGCATCTTTCACTTTCTTAATAACTTTTCTAACACGTTCTAACATTTTCATATTTAATTTTCTCTTTTTTTTTTTTTTTCATTTTCATTTCCATCTTGCGCATTTTCTCCGAGTTATGACGTCATTTATCTCGCCTTTCTGTGTGTGACGTCGGTGTGTGTTACATCAGGGCGAGGTGTCATTTGCCGTGGGTCAGGTGTCATTCAGGCGGTTGACACTTTTGGAATATCTTGATATGATGTGAAGATGCTGTGGGAATCATATTAAGTGCGTTTTTTTTTTTTTTTTTTTAATTTAAATGTTTTTTCTTTGTAAGTCGTAAGTACCTGTTTGTTTGTTGTTTTATTTGTTTTTACTTGTTTGGGTGTTTGTTTGTTTTTTTATCGAGTGGTTCCCTTCCTTGTGCGTGGGTTGTTTACGTGCGGAGCTGGATTTTCCTTTGTTTACAGTTTCATGACTCATCAGGTTGCCAGATTTTCTTTATTCTTGTCATTATGCCAAGCCCCCCCCCTTCTCTCCCCCCCCACTCTCTACCTCCACCTCTCCTCCTCCCCCCCCACTCTCTACCTCCACCTCTCCTCCTCCCCCCCCACTCTCTACCTCCACCTCTCCTCCTCCCCCTCTCTCCACCTCTCAGATCCTTTTTCAACCCTTACTCTCCCCCCTCCTCCCTACTTTCCTCCCTCCTCCCTTCTTTCCTCCCTCCTCCCTCCTCCCTCCTCCCTCCCTCCTCCTCCCTTCTCCCTCCTTTCCTCCCTCCTCCCTACTTTCCTCCCTCCTCCCTCCTCCCTCCTCCCTCCCTCCTCCTCCCTTCTCCCTCCTTTCCTCCCTCCTCCCTACTTTCCTCCCTCCTCCCTTCTCCCTCCTTTCCTCCCTCCTCCCTACTTTCCTCCCTCCTCCCTCCTCCCTCTTCCCTCCCTCCTCCTCCCTTCTCCCTCCTTTCCTCCCTCCTCCCTCCCTCCTCCTCCCTTCTTCCTCCTTTCCTCCCTCCTCCCTCCCTCCTCCTCCCTTCTCCCTCCTTTCCTCCCTCCTCCCTCCCTCCTCCTCCCTCCTCCCTCCTCCCTCTTCCCTCCCTCCTCCTCCCTCCTCCCTCCTCCCTCTTCCCTCCCCCTCCTCCCTCCTCCCTCCTCCCTCTTCCCTCCCTCCTCCTCCCTCCTCCCTCCTCCCTCCTCCCTCCCCCCTCCCCCCTCCCTCCTCCTCCCTTCTCCCTCCTTTCCTCCCTCCTCCCTACTTTCCTCCCTCCTCCCTCCTCCCTCTT
>NC_061827.1:5973488-5978488 GCF_019202785.1 Penaeus chinensis | reverse complement strand
AATGCTCTTCACTCACACTCATACCATTCACTCACACTCACCCTTACACTCATGCCCTTCATTTACACTCATACCATTCACTCACACTCACCCTTACACTCATGCCCTTCACTCACACTCACCCTTATATTCACACTCATACTCACACTCACACTCACACTCACACTCACACTCACACTCACCCCTATACTCACACTCACCCCTATACTCACACTCACCCTTATAGTCACACTCATACCCTTCACTCGCACTCACCCATATACTCACACTCATACCCTTCACTCACCCTCCCACTCGCCCTCACACGGGCGTAATATCCGCTTGGCCTCAAACGCGCGAGTCAGCCTACGTGCTCGCTTCTCGTTCTCGTGACCTCGCCACGCCGTCCAAAAATAAAGTTGTTTATGTAAAGTGTATAAATATTTGGTAATTAGATGTTGATCCTTCTTAGGCCTCTTTTTAAATGTTTTTTTTTAGATTTTTGATATTCTTTTTTTTTTTTTCTCATCTTCTTCCCTCTTTCATCGCCACGACCACGACCATTATCCACCACCATCATCTTCCCTCCGCCTTCTTCCTCCCCCCTCCCCCTTCCCTCCTCCCTCCTCCCTCCCCCCTCCCCCTTCCCTCCTCCCCCCTCCCCCCTCCTTCCTCCCTCCTCCCCCCTCCCCCCTCCTTCCTCCCCCCTCCTTCCTCCCCCTCCTTCCTCCCCCCTCCTTCCTCCCCCCTCCTTCCTCCCTCCTCCCCCCTCCTTCCTCCCCCCTCCCCTCCTTCCGGCCTGATTCCGACCGATAATTAACATAATTTTCTCTCATTTCCCCCCCAGGTAAGCGGAGAGCAAGGTGTAATCCGGACAAGGTCGCTGAGAAATGGGCCACTGTGGTAAGAGAGATAGATAAATACAGATAGATATATGCAGATAGATAGACCTAAGCGTAAAATAAACCTTAAATTACATGAAATAAGCCTTAGCTTAAAATAAACCTAAAATCACGTGAAATAAACCTAAGCTTAAAATAAACCTAAAATTAAGTTAATAAACCTAAAATCACGTGAAATATACCTAAAATCACGTGAAATAAACCTAAAATTACGTGAAATAACCTAAAATTACGTGAAATAACCTAAAATTACGCGAAATAAAACAGCGTAAAACAAACCTAAATTACGTGAAGATTACATGAACATAAACCTTATATAACGTGAAATAAACCTAAAATTACGTGAAATAAACCTAAAATTACGTGAAATAAACCTAAGTGTAAAAACTTAAATTACTTGAAATAAACCTAAAATTACGTAAATCAACCTAAAATTACGTGAAATAAACCTAAAATTACGTGAAATCAACCTAAAATTACGTGAAATCAACCTAAAATTGCGTGAAATAAACCTAAAATTACGTGTAAAAACTAAAATTGCGTGAAACAAACCTAAAAATACGTGAAATAAACCAAAATTGCGTGAAACAAACCTAGAATTGCGTGAAATAAACCAAAAATTACGTGAAATATACCTAAGCGGAAAAAAACCCTAAAATTGCGTGAAATAAACCTAAAATTACGTGAAACAAACCTAAAATTACGTGAAATAAACCTAAGCATAAAATAAACCTAAAATCACGTCAAATAAACCTAAAATTGCGTGAAATAAACCTAAAATCACGTCAAATAAACCTAAAATTACTTGAAACAAACCTAAAATTACGTGAAATAAATATAAAATTACGTGAAAAAACTAAAATTGCGTGAAACAAACCTAAAAATACGTGAAATAAACCAAAGATGCGTGAAACAAACCTAGAATTGCGTGAAATAAACCTAAAATTACGTGAAATATACCTAAGCGGGAAAAAACCTAAAATTGCGTGAAATAAACCTAAAATTACGTGAAACAAACCTAAAATTACTTGAAATAAACCGAAAATTGCGTGAAATAAATCAAAAATTGCGTGAAACAAACCTAAAATTACGTGAAATAAACCTAAAATTACGTGAAATAAACCTAAGCATAAAATAAACCTAAAATCTCGTCAAATAAACCTAAAATTGCGTGAAATAAACCTAAAATCACGTCAAATAAACCTAAAATTACGTGAAACAAACCTAAAATTACTTGAAACAAACCTAAAATTACTTGAAACAAACCTAAAATTACTTGAAACAAACCTAAAATTACTTGAAACAAACCTAAAATTACTTGAAACAAACCTAAAATTACTTGAAACAAACCTAAAATTGCGTGAAACAAACCTAAAAATGCGTGAAATAAACCAAAATTGCGTGAAACAAACCTAGAATTGCGTGAAATAAACCTAAAATTACGTGAAATATACCTAAGCGGAAAAAAAACCTAAAATTGCGTGAAACAAACCTAAAATTACTTGAAACAAACCTAAAATTACTTGAAACAAACCTAAAATTACTTGAAATAAACCAAAAATTGCGTGAAATAAACCAAAAATTGCGTGAAACAAACCTAAAATTACGTGAAATAAACCTAAAATTACGTGAAATAAACCTAAGCATAAAATAAACCTAAATTCACGTCAAATAAACCTAAAATTGCGTGAAATAAACCAAAAACCACGTAAAATAAACCAAAAAATACGTGAAACAAACCTAAAATTGCGTGAAACAAACCTAAAATTCCTTGAAAGCGAGAAGGGCGAGGCGAGGATGGACGCTCTCCTGCGCGATGTTGCATGACGGATCGACTCTGCCTGATGCGGATATTGATTGCCCGCGTCGGATTTTCTGCTGTGCTCGGTTATTGGGATTTTATTTATTCATCTGCTCTCAGCGAAGTAGAGAGAGAGAGAGAGAGGGAGAGAGAGAGAGAGAGAAAGAGAGAGAGAGAGAGAAAGAGAAAGAGAAAGAAAGAGAAAGAGAAAGAGAAAGAGAAAGAGAAAGAGAAAGAGAAAGAGAAAGAGAGAGAGAGAGAGAGAGAGAGAGAGAGAGAGAGAGTAGCATCTTACTCTGTTTTTTTTGTAGGGCACGGACACTGCCCCGAAAATATTTTTGTGTTATCAAATTATCAAGTCACTGTCTGTCTCTCCCTCTCTCCCTTCCATCCTTCCTTTCTTCCTTCCCTCTCCCCCTTCCATCCTTCCTTTCTTCCTTCCCTCTCCCCCTTCCATCCTTCCTTTCTTCCTTCCCTCTCCCCCTTCCATCCTTCCTTTCTTCCTTCCCTCTCCCCCTTCCATCCTTCCTTTCTTCCTTCCCTCTCCCCCTTCCATCCTTCCTTTCTTCCTTCCCTCTCCCCCTTCCATCCTTCCTTTCTTCCTTCCCTCTCCCCCTTCCATCCTTCCTTTCTTCCTTCCCTCTCCCCCTTCCATCCTTCCTTTCTTCCTTCCCTCTCCCCCTTCCATCCTTCCTTTCTTCCTTCCCTCTCCCCCTTCCATCCTTCCTTTCTTCCTTCCCTCTCCCCCTTCCATCCTTCCTTTCTTCCTTCCCTCTCCCCCTTCCATCCTTCCTTTCTTCCTTCCCTCTCCCCCTTCCATCCTTCCTTTCTTCCTTCCCTCTCCCCCTTCCATCCTTCCTTTCTTCCTTCCCTCTCCCCCTTCCATCCTTCCTTTCTTCCTTCCCTCTCCCCCTTCCATCCTTCCTTTCTTCCCTCCCTCTCTCCCTCCCTCCCTTCATCACTCCTCCCCTCCTCCCCCCTCCCCCCTCCCCCCTCCTCCCTCCCCCCCTCCTCCTTCCCCCCCTCCTTCCCCTTCATTCACGTGAAATTGTTGAGTATAAAGTGTGTAAATATATTAACAATTATAAGTGAAAACTGATGTATAAGGTATGAGGGTGAACTGAGTAAATATTTACGAAAGAGAAGTTGAAAAGCATAATATAAGTAACACGTTCGAAGTAAATAAGTACCAGGAGAAAATACGTTTAAAGGGAAATGGTGATTATGTGTGAACTCTGTAAATAATTGGACACATTAAGTTTATATTAAGTAAGAAATATAAAGTATGGAAAAACTTGAACAAAATACGTATAGGAATAAAGTAACTATTTACGAACAACATTAATATTGTTTTTAAAAGTATAAGTAACAAGTATGAACAACGTAAATACTTGAATAAGTCTCAGAGTATAAGTAACTGGTATGAGCAACGTAAATTCTTATTCAATATAGGTCTCAGAGTATAAGTAACAAAATAAGTCTCAGGGTATAAGTAACAGGTGTGAACAACGTAAATACTTAGAAAAGAAAACATAATTTCGGAAAGTAAATCGTGCTGAAGCCGGGAACGGAATTCGACGGAAGCGACGGCTGCAGGTCATGTGCGAAACAGGTTTTGGTCGGCTTGTCTGTTAGCATTAGCGGTGACCTTCTGTGCCTCGTAATCTCTGTTTGGGCCCGTTGTTTGTTGTTTGTTGGTTGTGTATTTGTTTTGTTGTTGTTTGTTTGGTTGGTTTTTCTTTTTCTTTGTTTCTGTGTGAATGGTTATCAGTATGTCTATACCTTCTTGGTCTCTGTTTGTAGGCCTGAGTTCCTGCTTGCTTCTCTGTTTGTGTGTCTGTCTGTCTTCCTCTCTTTCTCTTTTCCTCCCTCTCTTCCTCCCTCCCCCCCTCTCTCTCTCTCTCTCTCTCTCTCTCTCTCTCTCTCTCTCTCTCTCTCTCTCTCTCTCTCTCTCTCTCTCTCTCTCTCTCTCTCTCCCTCTCTCCCTCTCTCCCTCTCTCCCTCTCTCCCTCTCTCTCTCTCTCTCTCTCTCTCTCCCTCCCTCCCTCCCTCCCTCCCTCCCTCCCTCCCTTCCTCCCTCCCTCCCTCCCTCCCTCCCTCCCTCCCTCCTTCTCCATCCACCGCCCACTCCTTCTCCCTCTTCCTCTTTCTCTTTCAAAGTCCACTGAGAGACCCCGAGTATAAAAGTAAATTCTTCGCGGATAGAGAGAGACCCCGAGTACAAGAGTAAATTCTTCGCGGATAGAGAGAGACCCCGAGTACAAGAGTAAATTCTTCGCGGATAGAGAGAGACCCCCGAGTACAAGAGTAAATTCTCC
>NC_061827.1:5968550-5971050 GCF_019202785.1 Penaeus chinensis | reverse complement strand
AATAATGATAGTGATAATAATAATAATGACAATAGTACATAATAACATCAATGATAATGATAGAAAATACTATTGATAATAATCACAATTATTGCCATAGTATTGAAAATAATGAAGAAAATAATAATCATAACAAATGATAATGATCACAATAATGATGATGATATGTGAAAATAATGATAATAATAATGATAGTAATAGTAATAATGATAATGATAATAATATCAATAGTGGTAATAACAATAGTAATGTTGATAATGATAATGATGATCCTAAAAATAAGAAGAAGAAGAATGATAATAAAGATAATGATTTTAATAATAATAACAATAATGATGATCATAACAATAACAATTATGAAAAAAACATGATTATAATCATGATAATAATAACAATAATAATAATACTAAATACAAGAATAAGAATAAGAATGGTAATAATGATAATGAAAATGATAATAATAATATCTAGAACAAGATGAAAAAGAAAAAGAAAAACAGTGATAAAAGTGGTAACTATAGATAATTAATGATAATACCAGTAATAACAACAATAATTATAACGATAATCACAATAACAATAACAATTATGATAAATCTGGCAATTTTGTTATTTCAGTAACTCACAACCTCATTACTTATATTTAATTCAAATTTAAAGAGATAAGTGACGTAGACCACAAAAAAAAAAAACACACAGAAAAATGAAAGAAAGAAAAACATAAATAAATAGATAAATAAATAAATAAATGCGAATAAAAAGAAGAAATTCACAAACTGGAAGATAGAAAATAAAAAATAGATAAATAGATAAATAGATAAATAAATAAGAATAAAAAAAAGGGGAAAGGAAATTCACAAACTGAAAGATAGAGAAAAATAGATAGATGGATAAACAAATAAATAAATAAGAATAAAAAAGGAAAAAGAAATTCACAAACTGAAAGACGAAAAAAAAAAATAGATAAACAAATGAATAATTCAGAATGAAAAAAAGGGAAAGAAAATTGAAGGACGTTTTCCCGCGCAAGGGCCACGCGCTCCCCGTCCCTCTAGCGGCGTATGTGGAGGGGACATTTAAGATGGGGGGTAGCGTGGGGGTTGCGGTGCTTATGGGGTGGTGGTGAGTTGGGTGGGTGACCAGTGGCGCGCGAGGGAAGAAAAAACGCGAGCGCAAAAGAAAGGCAAGAAAAAGAAAAACGCGCAAAGGAGGAAAAGCGAGCCCACCGACAAGGCAAGCGAAAAACCCGCGCCGAAGGAACGCGAGCACGCGGGCCAGGGGGGCGAACAAGACGGAGGCAAAAGAGAGACTACGAAGGAAGGGAAAAAAGCAGCCAGCGCAACCGCGAGAAGACGAGCGAACGGAGAAAAAAAGAACGAAAAAAAGCGGCGAAAACGACAGTAGAACAAGGAAGACGAAAGAGGAAACCAGAGGGAACAGCGACCCGTGAGCGAAAGAGGAAAAAACGGCAGGAGAAAGAGCCGACGGCGCCCAGAGGCAAGAGGACAGCGGAAGACCTACCCCTGCTTAAAAAGCCTTATGCCCTTTCTCTCCCTCTTCTCCCCTCCTCCCTACTCCTCTCCTCCCCTCTCTCCTCCTTCCCTTCTCCCCTCTCCTCTCCCCTCTTCCCCCCTTTCCCCTTTCCCCTATCCTCTCCCCTTCTCCCCTCCTTCCTTCTCCCTCTCCTCTCCTCTTCTCCCCTCCTTCCCTTCTCCCCTCTCCTCTCCCCTCTCTCCCCTCCTTCCCTTCTCCCCTCTCCTCTCCCCTCTCTCCCCTCCTTCCCTTCTCCCCTCTCCTCTCCTCTTCTCCCCTCCTTCCCTTCTCCCCTCTCCTCTCCCCTCTCTCCCCTCCTTCCCTTCTCCCCTCTCCTCTCCCCTCTCTCCCCTCCTTCCCTTCTCCCCTCTCCTCTCCCCTCTCTCCCCTCCTTCCCTTCTCCCCTCTCCTCTCCCCTCTCTCCCCTCCTTCCCTTCTCCCCTCTCCTCTCCCCTCTCTCCCCTCCTTCCCTTCTCCCCTCTCCTCTCCCCTCTCTCCCCTCCTTCCCTTCTCCCCTCTCCTCTCCCCTCTCTCCCCTCCTTCCCTTCTCCCCTCTCCTCTCCCCTCTCTCCCCTCCTTCCCTTCTCCCCTCTCCTCTCCCCTCTCTCCCCTCCTTCCCTTCTCCCCTCTCCTCTCCTCTCCTCCCCCTTCCTCCCACTTCACACGGGGGACAATATTTCATCTCCTGTGTCCATTTGTATGCGTTCCACTTAACCGGTAAATGATACAAAGGCTGTTTACGTATTCAAGTATCTATTAAACTGTCTTTTGTATTTATGTATTATTTATGTATTGACGTATCTATTACGTTCTCTCTTATTTTCTCTCTTTCTCTTTTTTTTTTATCTTTTTATCTTTCTTTGTTTTGTTTGAATAGAAATGGGTTATGATGAATATTGAGAATAAGTAGATTTAAATTATTGTTACATTGATCTTCGTAATGATAATAATAGTAATAATGATAATG
>NC_061827.1:5963550-5966050 GCF_019202785.1 Penaeus chinensis | reverse complement strand
GGCAGGCAGACAGAGACAGAGACAGATACAGACACACACACTCACACAGAGAAAGAGAGAGAGAGAGAGAGAGAGAGAGAGAGAATAAATGAGTTAGATAAACACTGTGGGAGGAAGGTAGAGAGGAGAGAGAGACTAAGGAGAGAAAGGGGGGGGGGGTGAGGAGAAAGAGATATCAAATGAGAGAGATAAACATAGGTAAGAGAGAAAGGGAAAGAGAGAGATTGCATGGGAGATAAACAAGGTGAGAAAGGAGAGAGAGAGAGAGAGAGAGAGAGAGAGAGAGAGAGAGAGAGAGAGAGAGAGATAAAGAGAGAGAGAGAGAGAGAGAGATAAAGAGAGAGAGAGGGAGATAAAGAGAGAGAGAGAGATAGTGAGAGAGAGAGAGAAATAAAGAGAGAAGTGGAGACACACCGGAAGAGCGAGGGACTCAAAGAGAGAGAAGGAAAGAAAGAAAGAGTAGGCCCGGCGCTCGACACAAGACTGATACCGGTTGATCCCAATAGAAAAAGGTCATGTCGCGGCGGCCACAAAACAAGGTCATTATCCCGCCGCAGTCAACGCATCACCAGGTCGCCAATTAACCTGGACGGTCAAGTTGAGCGGTTCACCCTGACAGAGTCTGTGTGGTCGCCAGAGAGGGGCTGTGACACTGTCCTGTCACGCAGCCCCTGTCACGACGCAGTTCACTCAACAATAGTAGCATCTGTATTTGACTGTATGTTGCACGCGCGCACGCACACACACAAACACACACATACACACACACACACATACACACATACATATATATATATATATATATATATATATATATATATATGTATATATATATGTATGTATATGTATGTATATGTATATATAAACATATATATTTATATATGTGTATGTATGTATATATATATATATATATATACATTTAAATGTGGGTGTGTATATATATATACACATACATTTTTTTTTCAACACCCAATTATTCCACTGCAGGAAATCAGCCTCGCTCAATTCATTACTTGAGAGGTTATTTGGTAGGGCCACCCTTGCCTGATTGGATGCCCTTCCTAATCAACCGCGGTTCGGCGCTAACACTTGAGCCTCGGCGGCGACTTCCCCTACGACACCTGCGTTTGACTTCTCAAGGCGATATGTCGTTTTCTCGGCTTTTGATCGGCCTCGAGCCAGCAGTCGGAGAGCAGGCAGTTTTACGACTGCCGCGACGGGGAATTGAACTCGGGACCACGATATATGTATATATATATGTGTGTGTTTGTGTGCGTGTGTACATATATATGTATATATATTTATTTATTTATCTATCTATATACATATTAAAACTCTAAACGCTAAGTTTTTACATGAAGAATCCTCAGAGAAAAATTTTGCTTGGAGTACGAACTCCCAGACTGGCCAGGGAAGCTCCAAACTTTCGAAGGCTGTTCAAAAACCGAGCTTCTGGCATCCAATCCCGCCACAAAAGCTCTTTAAAGGCGCTGGTATTTTAGGCAACGGCAGCACGTTTGTTACCATGACAACAAACAAGACGGAATTTTTTAAGAGTTAAGAGTTTTGTTCTTGAAGCCCATGTGTAGTTATGATATAATGTTATAACGCTTCATATTTTTATTATATCATATGTATATATATATATATATATATATATATATATTTGAATGTATTTTATAAAGTTGCGATAAGTATTTAACAAGCATAATAAGCTACAGCTTCTTTACCGGATTAGGTTAAATGTGTATCTGTTTTTTGGCCTCGTGTGATATAATTTTCCCCACGAGAACAGTAATAAAAAAGACAAGTAGTAACATGAACACGCGAAACATTTCATTCAATTGAACATCTTTTTTTTTTTTATCTCGTACCCTTAAATTCATCCTTCCCGAACCGCCAGCCATTTGCTAATCGGAGTCGAGGCCAATCTCTCCCTTTTTCTAAGAGTGGGGGGAGGCCGAGACACGCCACAGATTTCCTTTTGTTGTGACGGAGTATTAGTTAGTGGCCGCGGAGGTTGGAGGGCGCCAGTCAGACTGTGCCGTGACCTGGGGCGGGTTTGCTCAACGTTGAAAGACGGGCAAGTCCCCCTTTCCCCGGCTTTTGTCCGCGCACGTGACTCGCAGGAGGGAAATTCTCTCCGGGCGAAGTTCTTTCAAAAAGAGTAAATGTTTTAGTAGAGGATGCTTTTATGATTCCTTTGTCTGGCAAATATTTTTGTAATGAGTTGCTGGTGGGCCTCCGGGGTCGCGATGTTATTAGATAAACATTTAAGTCCAATTACTCTGCTCGCTGACGAAGGCCGTCTCTCGGCAAACGTGCGAGCGGCGTTGGATTTCATGTACGGATGGGAGTCCCGCCACCAAATCCTCATTCCCTTATTTTCAATCAATAATATCCCACTGCCAGTGAGTTGTCGGGTTTCCTCCCTCCCGCGGCAGGTCTCCAACCCGACCAGCGAAGGAGGAAATCCCCAGTAGATACCTCGGCACCGGCC
>NC_061827.1:5948550-5951050 GCF_019202785.1 Penaeus chinensis | reverse complement strand
TCATAGGGCTTTATCCTACAGTTTCCAGCCCGTTCATAATTTATCAACTCAGTCCAATCCTCTTTGAAGGAAGTTTTAATGATCTGTGAACTCCAAGACCCATATTCACGCTTTGCTTGGCGATCAGCGTGGTCATGCTTAAGGATTCCAATATGCGATGGAATCCACACAAAACGTATATCATGGCCTCGTTCTTTTGTACGGTGCACGTTTATCCTGATGTCATTTGCAATATTTCCGGCACTTTGTTGGTGTTCAGACCCTGGTGAGTCGCAGAAGATGACCCCTAAGCCTTGACTCAATAGAAATTCGGTGGCCATGAATATTCCTGCCGACACTGTTAATCAATATATGGGTCTTTTCCTCAGATTGTATGTCGTAATGTTGAGAGAGAGTGTGAAGGAAAGAGGAAAGAGGAAAGAGAGAGAGCGAGACAGAGGGAGAGAGAGAGAGAGAGATAGAGAGAGAGAGAGAGAGAGGTAGACAGAGAGAGAGAGAGAGGTAGACAGAGAGAGAGAGAGAGAGAGGGAGAGAGAGAGAGAGAGAGAGAGAGAGAGAAAGGTAGACAGAGAAAGAGAGAGAGAGAGAGAGAGAGAGAGAGAGAGTCAGACAAATAAACAGACAGACAGATAAAAAACAGAAACAGACAAACAGAGAAACATACAATCCGACACAAAAGATAAAGAGGAAAATATAGTGTTATAACGAAAAAGAAGAGAAAAGGAAAACAAACAGACAGACAAGAGGGAATAAGCACACTCGCCTCTTTCCTCTCTTATCCATTTATCAATTTCGTCTTCGCGGAGTCTACCATCAGTCTTGTCTAATGATTCTCTCTCTCTCTATCTTTATCTATTTACTTGTCTGTGTCTTTCTTTTTCCCTCTCCTTCCCCTATTGCCCCCCCATCTCTATCTTCTCTCTCTCTCTCTCTCTCTCTCTCTCTCTCTCTCTCTCTCTCTCTCTCTCTCTCTCTCTCTCTCTCTCTCTCTCTCTCACTCTCTCTCTCTCTCTCTCTCTCACTCTCTCTCACTCTCTTGCTCTCTCTCTCTCTCTCTCTCTCTCTCTCTCTCTCTCTCTCTCTCTCTCTCTCTCTCTCTCTCTCTCTCTCTCTCTCTCTCTCTCTCCCTCTGCCTGTCTACCTCATCCTTCCTCCCAGTAGATCTAACCCCCCAATCTCCATTCACCCATCTACCAATCAATCTACTTATCTACCCTCTATCTCCTTCAATCTACCTTCCCCTATCGCCCCTTCTCTCCCTTATGCCTGGGTCCGATTATCCACGTACCTAAGACGACTGGCGTGACCACTGGATCGAACCGAGGTACTGTGTGTAGCATGCGACATCAGCAACAAGAGTATTAGTGCCGTCAGCGTATCCTTGCGTCTGAATTTATCCCTAGTTGGCAGCTCTCTCTCTCGCTCTCTCTCTCTCTCTCTCTCTCTCTCTCTCTCTCTCTCTCTCTCTCTCTCTCTCTCTCTCTCTCTCTCTCTCTCTCTCTCTCTCTCTCTCTCTTTCTCTCTCTGTTTCTTCTCGTGCGATTTATGTTTTTTATTATTATTACTCATAGTTTCTTGTTTCTTGTTCTTTTCTTGTTTATTTATCTTTTTTTTTCTTCTTCGTTGTTGCGAGTTTCATTCTTTCTTCTTGTTTTGTCTCTTATCTATTCCTTTTTTTGACACTTTCTTCTTCTCTTTGTTTCTTTTTCTGGTTTTCATTATTTTATTTCCCCTTTTTCAATTACTTCTTTTTATCCACTTTTTTTCCTTTATATCCTTTATCAAATTTGCCTTCCTCCCTTTTTTCTGTTTCCTTTGTGCTATCCTCTCGTTTTGTCTTCCCTTTTTTCTTTCGTATTTTTTTTCTTTTCCCCTTTCTATCCCTTCCCTTTCTTCCTATTTTTGCTTTTCCTTTTTCTTTCTCTTTCTTGTTTTCCCTTCCTCTCCTCTTCCTTATTCGCTTTTATGTCTCTTTTTCCCTATTTCTTTCTTTTTCTCTTTCCGTCTCCTTTTCTTTTACTTGTCTCTCTTTTTTTATTTTCCCCTTTTCTTTCCCTTCCTTTTTTATTTCTACTTCCCTTTGTTTCCTCTTTCTATTCTCACATTTCTATCTCCCCTTTTCTCTCGTTCGATACTTCTGTCTCCTTTCTTCCTATTCCTCTTTCTGTTTTCCCCTTTTCCTCTGGCTCCTTACTTTTCTTCCCTCATTTCCTCTCTCCCTCCCTCCCTCCCCTCCCTCCCTACCCTCCCTCCCTCCCTCCCCTCTACCTCCCCTCCCCTCTCCCCTCCTTCCCTCCCTCACTCACTCCCTACTTCCCCTTTCTCCCTCCTTCCCCTCCTTCCCTCCCTCACTCACTCCTTCCCTCCTTCCCCTCTACTTCCCCTCCCCTCCTTCCCTCCCTCACTCTCTCCTCTCCCCTCTCCTTTCCCCTCTCCCCTCTCCCCCTCTCTTCTCCCCTCCCTCCCTGCTATCCCACACGCCACTCCCTTCCCTCCCCAT
>NC_061827.1:5938550-5941050 GCF_019202785.1 Penaeus chinensis | reverse complement strand
TAATGATAATAATGATAATAATAATAATAAGGATAATAATAATAACAATAATGATAATAATAATAACAATCAGGATGGCAATAATGATAATAATAATAATAATAATAATTGTAATAATGAAGAACAAGAACAAGAATAAGAAAAAGAAGAAAGAAGACAATAAAATAATGCCATTACAAACAGGCAACCAAAGAGCAAGCAAGGTCACCCACAATGATAAGGACTAACGATGCAACAGCAACGTAATAGGGTTGCAAGAATGGCAAGAGCATTAACCCCCCCCCCCCCCGACTATCTACTCTTCCTCCCCCTCTCCTTCTCCCCCTCAACCCCCCCCCCCTCTCCATCTACCCTTCCTCCCCCTCTCCTTCTCCTCCTCAACCCCCCCCCCCTCTTCATCTATCCTTCCATCCCCTCTCCTTCTCCCCCTTAACCCCCCTCCCTCTCCATCTATCCTTCCTCCCCCTCTCCTTCTTCCCCCACCCCCCCCCCCACCCCCACCTCAGCCTCGATATATCAAGGTCAAACTCAAATTACTGTAAATGATGGGTGGTTGCTGTGCGGGGGGGGGAGGGGGGAGGGGGGGGGCAAAGGCATAATGAGTCGAGTAAAAAGAAAAATGGAGGGTAACAGACTTGGATAAAATGGGAGAGAGAGAGAGAGAAAAAGGGGAAGAGAAAGGACGAAGGGAAGAATCGAATGAGGAAGATGGATAAGAGAGAGAGAGAGTGAGAGAGTGAGGGAGTGAGAGAGATAGAGAGAGAGAGAGAAAAAGAGAAAAAGGGAGAGAGAAAGAGAGAAAGAGAGAGAGAGAGAGAGAGAGAGTGAGAGAGAGAGAAAAAGAACGAGAAAGAGAGAGAGTGAGAGAGAGAGAGAGAGAGAGAGAGAGAGAGAGAGAGAGAGAGAGAGAGGGAGAGAGAGAGTGGAGAGAGAGAGAGAGAGAGAGAGAGAGAGAGAGAGAGAGGGGAGAAAAAGGGAGGGAAGGAGAGATAGAGAAAGAGAGAGAGAAAGAGAGAAAGAAAGAGAGAAAGAGAGAGAGAGAGAGAGAGAGAGAGAGAGAGAGAGAGAGTGAGAGAGAGAGAGAGAGAGAAAGAGAAAGAAAGAGAGAGAGAGTAGAAAAGGAGAGAGAGAGAGAGAGAGAGAGAGAGAGAGAACGAGAGAAAGAGAGAGAAAGATAAAGAGAGAGAGAGTGGTACTATAGTCAACATCACGGCCTTTAAAAGTGCAAAATTTACGTTCGAAAAAAAGGCCCCAATTCATTTAAAAAAAAAAAAAAAAAAAAATCAATTCATTTAAAGGTAAAAAAAGGGTCAATTCATAAGAATATAAAAAGCAGTTTATTTTAAAAGAATTGGAACTCATTTGGAATCGAATCCAAAATATGATCATAAAATAAAAATTCTTTAGAAGAGTTATTGCCGAAGCCATCACATTTCGCGCCAAAAATCTCGTAGACTAGAAGAGGAATGAGGAAAGAAAGAAAAATGGAAGAGGAAGAGGAGAGAAAGAGAGAAAGAGAGAGAGAGAGAGAGAGAGAGAGAGAGAGAGAGAGAGAGAGAGAGGGAGAGAGAGAGGGGGGGAGAAGGGAGGGAAAGGAGGAAAAAGAGGGAATAAGCGGGAGAGAGAGAGAAGAGAATGGGGGGGAAACGGACGTAAAAGAAAGATGTTTCGGTCTCATTCATGAAGAAGAAAAGGAAAACGAAAAAGAAAAGAGAGAGAGAAAAAAAATGAAAAAGGTACATCGTCATCATTACGCTTTCCCTTTCCCCCCCTCTCCCCCCCTCTCCCTCCATCTCCTCCCCCACTCACCCCTCCACCTCCAACCCCCCCACCATCTAGCCCCATCACCCTCCCCCTCCCTTCTCCACCCCCTACCATTAACCCCTCCCCTTCCCTCCCCCTCCCTCCCATTAACCCCTCCTCTTCCCTCCGCTTCCCTCCCCTTCATCCCTCCCATTAACCCCTCCCCTCCCTCCCCTTCTCTCCCCTTCATCCACCTTTTCAACACCCCCTTCTCCCTTCTTCCCCCTCCCCTTCCCCCCCCCCCCCCCCCACCGATCGCGTATCAACAAGGGTGCTCCAAAGGACAAAAGTTACGTCAATAGGCCAAACAACGGGGACAAACAGAGCCAAACGGGGGCGTCAACAGAGCAAACAAGATGGCAAACAGAGGGGTTAAACTTAGCGGTCGATGAACCTGTAAAGTTGATTAGTGAGGTGTGGAGTAGGTGGTGTGTGTGGGGGGGGGGGGAGTAGATGGTGTGTGGGGGGGGTGGGGGGTGGAGTAGGAGGTGTGGGGGGGTGGAGTAGATGGTGTGTGATGGGGGGAGGTGGAGTAGATAATGTGTGGGGGGTAGGGGGTGGAAGATAGTGGGGGAAGTGGGAACTGGGGGGGTGGAAGTGGAAGTGGAAAGGTGAAGAAGTGGAGAGGTGGAGGTGGATATCGAAGTGGATGTAGAGGAGGGGGCGGAGGAGGAGATAGAGTAGGCGGGATTAAAAA
>NC_061827.1:5933550-5936050 GCF_019202785.1 Penaeus chinensis | reverse complement strand
TGATTTACCCTTCGATATAAGTCCCTCTGTCAGAGATTATTACATACGATTACACAAATAAATACACAAGAATCACGTGTATACATCCAAACGGCATGATAAGAACGGATATCTTCGTGAGCAAAACAAAGACAAGGCAAGGGATTCCACATTACGAAATTACACAAATGGTGACACCTTGGATTAGCGTAAGCAGATGGAAGGTACAGATCTCTATTGGGAATTATTCAGTGTAATTCCTGCTGGTGATCCGACTTATTACAAGTGTCGTTATGATTATCATTAGCATTATTATTTTCATTGTTTTTACCAATATTATTTTTATTGTTATTGTTATTATAGTCATTATTATCATTATTATTATTATTCATTTTTATATTCATTCATTCATTATCTTTGTTAATAATAATAATAGTAATAATAATAATATTGATAATAAAATTATTATTATTATTATTATCATTACTATTATCATTATTATTACCATTCTTACTTTTTATTATTATTGTTATTTTTATTATTAATATTATTATTATCATCATTATCATTATCATCATTATTATCGATAGTATCACTATCATCAGTTTATCATATATATTATCATTGGCTTCATTATAATCATTATCATTAGTAACATTATTCTCATCATCATTATTAGAAGCATATTATTACTTTTAACGTCATCATCAATATCGTGTTGTTTGCCTATCATTAAATTACTATTATTATCATCATCACTAAGAATCCCACCTGTTATTCTTAATAAAATCGTTATTTCATCATAAAGAATAACACGATTTAGAAAAAACAAACAAACGTGTTTTATATTAACGCCCCCTCAACAAAGACGCTCCTTTATAGCGATGGTCCCTGCCTGGCCTCCGTTTTCCATAGCAGGTCCCTGGAACGCCCACGAGAGGGATCGTCGACGAGCAGGAAAATACGGACTAACATGGCCCGCGGATAAATGACTTTTGTAAGAAGCTCCCGCGCTATTAAACTGTCTTAGGGGATCAACGTCACTCTTGTTTATTAGACTTTTGAGCTTTGTTTGCTACTTATCCTTTTACGCTAATATATGTTTATGTGTATTTAGTATATACGCAAACACACATACACACACACACTCTCTCTCTCTCTCTCTCTCTCTCTCTCTCTCTCTCTCTCTCTCTCTCTCTCTCTCTCTCTCTCTCTCTCTCTCTCTCTCTCTCTCACTTTCTCTCTCTCTTCTCCTTTCTCTCTATCTCTCTCTCTCTCTCTCTCTCTCTCTCTCTCTCTCTCTCTCTCTCTCTCTCTCTCTCTCTCTCTCTCTCTCTCTCTCTCTCTCTCTCTCTCTCTCTCTCTCTCTACTTCCTTCCTTCCTTCCTTCCTTCCATGACAAGCGGTTCACTCGTCTATCGACCCTATAATTGGTTTATTAATTGCGGTCTTTACGGCATGAAAACGACACTCACCAACGCGTGAAAGAATGACATATGTACTCGCATTCCCGTGTTCTACTGTTCATCGAGAACTTCTTTGATCTGTTCCCCAGTGTTCGTCGCTGTTCTGTTACTTGTGTGTGTGTGTGTGGGGGGGGGGGGGGAGAGGGGAGAGGAGGTAGGGGAAAAGGACAGGGAATGAGAATAGGGTAAAGATGAAAGGGATAGGGGAAAGAGAGATAATGAAAGGGTGGAAGGAGGAAGAGGGATAGAGGAGAGAGTGGAAGGGGGAGAGGGATAGGGGAAAGCGGGTAGGGGGTGGGGGGGAATTGAAAGAGCAGAGGGAGACAAGGGAAAGAGGGTAGGGGAAGAAGGGGCAAGGTGGGGGGGGTAGGGGCTGAAAGACCTTCCGCCCGTACCCCATTCCCCCCTCCCCCTCGCCCCCCCTCTTTCCCCCTGAAGCCCCCCTGTGGAGTCTAGAAAACCCCTGACTCTGCCACCTGTTGTGTTTAGCGGGGGCTTCCCATCTCCTCTCCTCCTCCTCCTCCCCCTCCTTCTCTTCCTCCTCCTCCTCCTTTTCCTCCTCCTCCTCCTCCTCCTAGTCCTCCTTCTCTTCCTCCTTCTCTTCCTCCTTCTCTTCCTCCTCTTCCTCCTACTCCTTCTCTTCGTCCTACTCCTCCTCCTTCTCTTCCTCCTCCTTCTCTTCCTTCTCCTTCTCTTCCTCCTTCTCCTCTTCCTCCTCTTCCTCTCCTCCTCCTCCTCCTCCGCCTTCTCTGCCCCTCCCTTCTCTTCCTCCTCCTCCTCCTCCTCCCTTTCTCTTCCTCCTCCTCCTCCTCCTCCTCCTCTTCCTCCTACTCCTCCTTCTCTTCCTCCTATTCCTCCTCCTCCTCCTCTTCCTCTCCTTCTCTTCCTCCTCCTCCTCCTCCTTCTCTTCCTCCTCCTCCTCCTCCTCCTCCTCCTCCTCTTCCTCCTCCCTCTCCTCTTCCTCCTCCTCCTCTTCCTCCTCCTCCTCCTCCTTTTCCTCCTTCTCTTCCTCCTCCCTCTCTTCCTCCTCTTCCTCCTCCTCCTCCTCTTTTCTT
>NC_061827.1:5906050-5911050 GCF_019202785.1 Penaeus chinensis | reverse complement strand
TTCATGTTTAGTAATAAAATTTACCGGTTAATCTGCCTGATTATCTGTAGAGTAATTAATAATGTGGTTGATTATTTAGCTTTTTTCATAATTTTTTGGTTGATTACTAATGTCCTCCTCACTTTCATGAAATAATAAAAAGTTTAACAAAGTCGTTAACTGATGATATGAGATCATTATGCAAATGAAGAATCAACCATACAGAGATAAAATAATAATAATAATAATGATAATAATAATAATAATAATAATAATAGCAAATGATAAAGAAGAATTCATAAAAAAGAAAGTAAAAATGGGCTATCAACCCACCGAAGCGCCTAACCACCTTAGATATATGAACTGTTTGTCTGCATCACGGGGGAGGGAGTTGAAATCACGTTACTGACGGTCGTTTGACGTTTGTTTGTTGCAGAAGGAGACGCGACAAACAAACGACCACGTACAACCATCTCGGCGCGGCAGTTGGAGCAACTCAAACAGGCCTACAAAGAGAGCCCGAAACCCGCTCGTCACGTTAGGGAGCAACTGTCTCAAGCCCTAGGCCTGGATATGAGGGTCGTGCAGGTCTGGTTCCAAAACAGGTAAACGCCATGAAGGTCCCCCCCCTTTTATTTTATTTTTTTGGGGGTCAGCCACATAGATATGAGTGGGAGGAAAGGATGGTCAGTGATAAGATTAAGAATCCGAAGAGATAGGATGGAATCTCTGCCTAGAGATAAGAGAGATAAGGAGTATTTGGTGTTTTATTTGGTTTTTGATTTAACTCGTGTTTTTTTTTTGTTTTTTGTTTTGTTTTGTTTTCTTGTCACTGTTGCCGTTGCTGCTCCGGTGAAGTGTGTGTAGATCCGAGTGTTTTTTATGTACGGAAAGAGGGGAAATAGAGGGGAACAGAGGGAAAAAGTGATGGAGAGGAGAGGGGAGACTGTGAAGAGTCGGTGGAGGGGGATGGAGGTGTGTGTGGGGGGGGGAGATAGAGGTGTGGAAAAGTGTGGTTTGTGTAAGTGTAAGGATGTTGGGGAGACGTAGGGACAGGGGAGGCAAGGGGGGGGGGTGAGACAGATAGACATAGGCAGAGAGAAAAGGGGAGGGAGAGGAATAAGAGGAAGGAAACAGGTCTGGAAAACAGGATCTGCCGCAAAACATTCAATTCTGCGTGTACTTCTCAGGGTTTAATAAACGTCTGTTTTTAAAGCGTCAGTAAATGCGTTTGTGACTATGAATTTTACACTAAACTTCTAATTCTACCAAGACGTTTTGATAGCAAGAGAAAGAACAAACGAACCTTTTTATTATTGTTTCTTAAATAGCCATCCTCGCGTGTATGATACTACCTGATGAGACAGTAAAAAAAAAATTAAAATCATTAAGGAAGGACGTTTGTATTTCGCAAACAGATAAACCGGATCTTCCATTTGGTTTATTACGAGGAAGAAATTCTCTCTCTCTCTCTCTCTCTCTATCTATCTATCTATCTATCTATCTTTCTATCTCTCTCTCTCTCTCTCTCTCTCTCTCTCTCTCTCTCTCTCTCTCTCTCTATCTATCTATCTATCTATCTATCTATCTTTCTCTCTCTCTTTCTCTCTCTCTCTATCTCTCTCTCTCTCTCATTCTCTCTCTCTCTCTCTCTCTCTCTCTCTCTCTCTCTCTCTCTCTCTCTCTCTCTCTCTCTCTCTCTCTCTCTCTCTCTCTCTCTCTCTCTCTCTCTCTGTCTTTCTCCCCCACCCCCTACCAGGAGTGGAATTCTTCACTTTACCATATCACGTTACGTTCCCCGAGTCTTTTAGTATGGCAGATAGGACCCAGGGATCTCTTCCGTGTGGACTTCAATATAAAAGTGAATGTCCCTTTGGAGTATTCATTATAAAAGGCGAAATCCGGCCCGTCCATTAAGATTGAATTTATCATCTAGGTCTTAACTGTAAAAGGGGGTTGGTGGTGGTGGGGGGGGGGGGGGGGGGTAGGGGGGATTTACACATCTCGGGGAAAGAAGTTCCACGTTAATGAGACGTTTTTCACGCTTCACTCTAACGTACAGGGCCCCTTGGACACCGTTTTAGGGCATTACTTAAAAAAAAAGGGGAGGGAGGGTGGAGGGGAATGTATGTTTTTTTTTAATTATTTTTTATAGGTAGAATCAAGCGCGTTCTTTGCTCCTTTATTCGCCTCGTTCTTGAATTATTTCTTCCTCTTATCTTTATTCTGTAATTTATCTCTCTCTCTCTCGCAAGCTTCCTGTCTCACTCACCCCTTCCCCCGACACCGATAATGGAAAGAGAAATAGTTTTTCTTCAATGGTTTCTAAATCATGTGTACTGATGCGCTTTTTTTTTTTTAGACAGTTAGCTGTGACCTTTCTAAAGAGAACTTTTCGAGGCATTAAGACCGGGTTGAATGAGGGGGGGGGGGGGGGGGGGGGGGGGCGAGGAAGGGGCAAAATAAACTAGGGAAAAAGAATGTGAGATACGGAGACTTGAGAGAAAAGAAAGAAGAGATAGAGAAGAGCGAGACATAGACAGACTTAATAAGAAGATATGAAAATCGAGGAAGTAATAAATACTTGTTCTCACTAGAGAAAAAGAAGTAAAAAAGGTAATATCACACTCTTGATAGAGATTAAACGCACGGTGATTAAGAAAAAAAAGGAAAAGAAAAAAATATATATATACATAGATATGTGCGTATATACATATATATATACATACATACACACACACACACACACACATATATATATATATATATATATATATATATATATATATATATGTGTGTGTGTGTGTGTGTGTGTGTATGTATACATAAACTAATGACTGGGCTCTATATTCGTTCAGATACAACTTAATGGCAAATCTTTTTACTTTTTAGTCGGTTTCCACTTGTATCTCCAACTGCTACAGGCTAGGGAAGAAGAAGAAAAAAAAAGAAAAAGAAAAAAGAAAACATTAAGAGGGTGGATAGGGAGGAGGGTGGTAGGGAGGGGATGGGGGGGGAGAGGGGGGGGAAGTGAGGAAGACATTTTTACAATTAGTTTGATGGCTGCCTCAATCTTGGAAAAGCGAGTGGGGGGGTTGGGCGTTGGGGGTAGGGCTGGGGAGGGGGTGGGTGGGGGGGAGGAAAAAGATATAATTCGTGAAAATCGTCAGCGTCGTTTTCCGGAGTTGAAGAAATGTTTCCAATTATTGAAATAGCTCTATGAATAACAATCGATCTGAGTGCCCCCTCCCCCTCACACACCCCGACCCTTCACCCCACCCTTCACCCCACCCCCCTCCCCCCTATCCTCGTCCGCGCTACCATGTCTCAGGAAATTAGCCGAGAGAGTGAACGACGTCCTTCCATTAACAGGAATAAAGTACAGATCCAATCCCGGGAACAAGTGAGCGAGTGAGTGCGGACGGCGAGTGCGGACGAGGCTTCGGTCTCGCCCCGCTTGCCAAGCCTAGATATACGGACAGATACGCATACGAACGCGTACGTGTATATGTACTCGATGAACATATACACAAATACACACGTAATGGATACATACACACACATTTGCGTCTCGCACGTACAAACACACACACACACATATAAAACACACACACACACACTAATACAACACACACCTACATAAAAAAACACCCGCACACAAAATATATTGAAATCTATCACACTATAAGCATAGGTAGGATTTAACACAATCGAGCAGTGTTAATTAATAATACCATTAATGATTATTGAAGTTATATTTGGCCATTTGATCTGGTAATTATCCGTTATCTAATGTACTCTAACGGATTTTAATTAATCTTAATGTATGATCCATCGTGTTAGTCATTACTTAAGAAGTAATTTGAATATCTTATAGTAAAGTGTAGATTTATTTATAGGTATTTTTAAGGATTTCCCTTTAACATTATAAGTGTTATTGAGGTTATGATAATAATAGACTTTGTTCTTTTGGGAATAACTTTTCTTGTGGCTACTTAATAACATTGATCTTTTCCGTCCCCTGTCTTATTAATTAGTCATAAGCGATGGAAACTTCGATGCTTAAGTCGGCCCATGACGGTCAGACTCACGCAAACCCTACCCCCCCTACCCCCTCCCCCCTCACTCTTACCCCTTCCCCCCCAAACCCAGCCACCCACCCCACTGAACTAACTTATCGCCTCCCCCCCCCCTCCCCCATAAGCCATTCCCTACTACCCACCCCTCCATTTAACTTCTCACGTTATGCTGAGCTCCCCATAAAAGAATAATAATAATAATAATAATAATAATAATAATAATAATAATTCGCTCTCCCCTCCAGACCACTCACTCCTCTGAACCCACTCTTAACTCTCTAAACCCACCCTTAACTCTGTGAACCAACTCTTAACTCTCTGAACCCACTCTTAATTCTCTGAACCCACTCTTAACTCTCTAAACCCACTCTTCACTCTCTGAACCCACTCTTAACTCTGTGAACCCACTCTCAATTCTCTGAACCCACTCTTCACTCTCTGAACCCACTTATCGCCTCTCTGAACCTATTCTTTAGCTCTCTGAACCCACTCTTAACTCTCTAAACCCACTCTTAACTCTCTGAACCCACTTTTAACTCTGTGAACCCTCTCTTAACTCTCTGAACCCACTTATCGCCTCTCTGAACCCACTCTTAACTCTCTACACCCACTCTTAACTCTCTGAATTACTCTTCTCTCTCTGAACCCAATCTTCGCCTTTGACCCACCTCCAGTTAAACTCCCCCCCTCCCCCCCACATGAAACCCAATCCCCACCATCACAACACACTCTCTCTATCTATCTATCTATCTATCAATCTGTCTATCTGTCTATCTATCTGTCTCTCTCTCTCATTCACTTACTCTTCCTCCCTCTCCCCCTCTTCATTTCTCCCTCTCTCCTTCTCACTCCCCCTTTCCCCCTCCCTTCTTCCCTCCCTCCCTCCTTCCCTCCCTCTTTCCATCCCTCCTTCCCTCTCTCCCTCCCCCCCCCCCCAACAAT
>NC_061827.1:5896050-5901050 GCF_019202785.1 Penaeus chinensis | reverse complement strand
GAGAGAGAGAGAGAGAGAGAGAGAGAGAGAGAGAGAGAGAGAGAGAGAGAGAGAGAGAGAGAGAGAGAGAGAGAGAGAGATAGAGAGAGAGTGAGAGTAACAAAATTATATAAAAGAGCAGTCGAGCGGGAGACAGACACAGTGAGAGAAAAAGGAGAAGCACAGAAAAGGTATGAAAAAGAGAAATCACAACCCCAGAGAGAGAGGGAAAAAAAAAGAAAAACGAAACAATATGTATACATATATGTACATATACATACATACATACATACATACATACATACATACATACATAGGTAGATATGTATGTATATGTGTCTGTGTTTGTGTGTGTGTATGGGTGTGTGTGTGTGTCCTTGTATGTGTCCTTGTGTGTGTGTGTGTAACAAAACAAAAGGAATGTCAAAGAATGAAAAGGAAAGAAATACAGAGGTAATGGAGAGAACAGTAAACGAGAATGCATACAGGGGATTGAAGAGAACACTAGTGCCTTGGGCGTGGCCGAGGGGAACGCACGAAAAAAAATGGAAGACAGGCGGATGGAGGGGAGAGGAAGGGGGAAGAGAGGGGAGGCAAGGGAGAGAGAGAGAGAAAAAGAGAAAGAGAGAGAGATAGAGAGGGAGAGAGAGGGGGCGTATGGCCAAAGGGAGGCAAGGGAGAGAGAGAGAGAAAGAGAGAAAGAGAGAGAGATAGAGAGGGAGAGAGGGGGGGCGTATGGCCAAAGGGAGGCAAGGGAGAGAGAGAGAGAAAGAGAGAAAGAGAGAGAGAGAGAGAGAGAGAGAGAGAGAGAGAGAGAGAGAGAGAGAGAGAGAGAGAGAGAGAGAGAGAGAGAGAGAGAGAGAGAGAGAGGGCGTTTGGCAAAATGGAGGATGAGGCATAGAAGGGAGAGAGAGAGAGAGAGAGAGAGAGAGAGGCATAGGGCGAAATGGAGGGAGAATCATACGGCCAGAACGAGGGGAAAGGGAGGGAGACAAGGAGGGGAGGAAAGGGAGAGAGAAGAAGACAAAGGAGGAGAGAGAGGGAGGAAGACAAGGGGGAGAGAAGGGGAAAGGGGGGGGGGGAGACAAGAGGGAGTGACAGGGAGAAGCATAGTGCCAACGAGAGGGGAGAGAGAGAGACACACAAAGGAAAGGGAGAAGGCGGGGCGTAAAACGAAAGGGAGGGAGGATACGAGGGATAAAGCATAGGGAGAGAGAGAGAACAGAAGGGAGAGGGAAACAGGATAGACTAGGGAGAGAAGGTGGGCGAAGTATAGAGGGAAGAAGGAGGAAAGATTTAAGATAAAGAAGGAGAAAGACATAGAACAGGAAGATACGGAAACGGAAGCAGAGGCGAAGCAGACACACAGGAGAAGAGAGAAAGAGAAAGAACGAGAAAAGAGATAGATATGGTGAAAAAGGTACACAAAATACGTTCAGAAAGAGAGAGAGAGAGAGAGAGAGAAAGAGATAGATAGAGAGTAAAAAGAAAGATAGAGAGAGAGAGAGGGAGAGAGAGAGAGAGAAGTAAGGAGAGAGAGAGAGAGAGAGGGAGGGAGAGAGAGAGAGGTAAGGAGAGAGAGAGAGAGAGAGAGAGAGAGAGAGAGAGAGAGAGAGAGAGAGAGAGAGAGAGAGAGAGAGAGAGAGAGAGAAAGAGATAGATAGAGGGTAAAAAAAAGAGAGAGAGGGAAAGTTGATTTACGAAAGTGCTAAATGAACCAATACCTGGAGAGGCGGGGGAAAAAAGACAAGATTTTTTATTTATTATTGTTTTTTTATTTTGTTTCGCCTGAAGAAATGAAGAAAAAAAAATATAAATGCTATATCTCATCTCAACAAGATTATTAATTACTAGAAGGATTTATTGTTTCTTCAGGATTAATATTCTTTGACAATTACGATAATAAAGATACAAATATGGTTTATTGGAATATGCATTGACATATATGTGTGTTTACAGATCCTTCTTTATTCATTTGCATATTTAATCCTACCGTTTGCATAGCACCGAATATATTTCCCAGATTAATCATCCCTATAAAAATATATATATAAACTAGACGCGAAATCGAACTGAAAGAGGGGAAAAAATCACGGGCATTTTATCGTATCATTTAATTATCGAACCAAATGCAGACAGCGTAGCATTTTCATGGCTTGAGTCTGTCCGAATGTTAATGGATTTTTCGCGTGATGGTGACCAGTATGTTGATGATTATGGTGATGATAGTGATGCAAGGGGGAGGGTATAGTGAGTCAACGTGCCTTGTGCGAGCAATTTTTTTTTTTTTTTTTCCTAAGTTAATTATTATTACTTTTTTTCGGGATTAGGGACGGCGATGACGAAGGAATCTGTGTGTTGTTTTTTTGTTGTTGTTTTTGTTTTTGTCGGAAGGAATATGGTATAGGTGTGGCTTTTTCTATGTGAGTTCGAGATGAAAGAAATGTGAATTCTCTAGCTCTCTCGCTCTCTCTCTCTCTCTCGCTCTCTCTCTCTCTCTCGCTCTCTCTCTCTCTCTCTCTCTCTCTCTCTCTCTCTCTCTCGCTCTCTCTCTCTCTCTCTCTCTCTCTCTCTCTCTCTCTCTCTCTCTCTCTCTCTCTCTCTCTCTCTCTCTCTCTCTCTCTCTCTCTCTCTCTCTCTTTCGCTCGCTCTCACTCACTCACTCACTCTCTCTCTCTCTTTCTCTCTCTCACACACACACACACACACACACACAGATTACACCCTCCTACACACACATGCACACCTTCATACACACACAAGCACCCTCCTCCCTCTCTCCCTCCCTCCTTCCCTCCCTCCCTCCTCCTACCCATCCTCGTCCCTCCTTCCTCCCCTTCCCCATTCCCCTCCTCCTCCCTCCCTCCCTCCCTCCTCCTTCCCATCCTCCCTTTCCCCATTCCCCTCCTCCTCCCTCCCTCCCTCCCTCCCTCCCTCCCTCCCTCCCCCACCCATCCCCAACCACCCATCCCCACCCACCCCCACCCCCTAGAGACCGAGCCACAGTGCATGAATAAACACCATATATTCCAAGCTTAGCGGGAAGGGAGCGGAAACGGGTCGTAGCGAAAAACCGCTAAGATGGGCGTTCCATAAGGCTTCCCTGAGTCTTGTTTATGTTGCTCATTAAGAGATTATGCAATTTGGGGGGGGGGAGGGTGGAGGGGGGGGAAGGAAAATGGGGGAGGGGGAAATATATTAGGGATTAGGTGGGGATGAGAAGGGGAAGGGAAAAGGGGGAGATGGGGAGGAAGGAAAGGGAGAAGGGATGGGAATGGGGAAGAAAATAAGGAATTAGGGGAATGGGGAAGAAAATACGGAAGAACGGGGAATGGGGAAGACTGTACGGGAGAACGGGGAATGGGAAGAAGGGAAAGGAAGAGGAGCTGGAATGGGGAAGAAAATAAGGAATTTGGGGGAATGGGGAGGAAGGAAATGGAGAATGGATGGGAATGGGGAAGAAAATAAGGAATTATGGGGAATGGGAAGGAGGAGAAGGAAGAGGAGTGGGGATGGGGAAGAAAATAAGGAATCAGGAGGAATGGGAAGAAGGGAAAGGAAGAGGAGCTGGAATGGGGAAGAAAATAAGGAATTATGGGGAATGGGGAGGAAGGAAATGGAGAATGGATGGGAATAGGGAAGAAAATACAGAATTACGGGGAATGGGAAGGAGGGAAAGGAAGAGGAATGGGAATGGGGAAGAAAATACAGAATTACGGGGAATGGGAAGGAGGGAAAGGAAGAGGAATGGGAATGGGGAAGAAAATAAGGAATTATGGGGAATGTGGAGGAAGGAAAGGGAGAAGGGATGGGAATGGGGAAGAAAATAAGGAATAAGGGGGAATGGGGTAAGGGATGGGGATAGGGCAACGAGAAGGCAAATGGGGAGGGGAAGTTAGTGAGGGAAGAGTCAAATTTTTTATTCATTCACTTTTTTTTTTGGGGGGGGGGTCGACTAATAATTTTGAAATGTTATGTTCTCTGCTGTTTTTGTTCTTGTTCTTGTCATGTTGTGTTATTGTTGTGGCCGATTTCTTTGCATGGAATTTGACGTTATTGTTATATTCATTAGATAATTTATAACCATTTTTGTTCATTTTTAATCAACCAGTTTCTCTGTCCTATTTTGGTTCTTGGTTATAGAGAGATAGATAGATAGATAGATAGATAGACAGATAGATAGATAGATACAAGAAATAACCTATAATTTTATTCTTATTTGAATATCTGAATCATTGTGCATAGGAAGATAAAATACCATTTCATGTTTATCCTGAGATTTTCCAGTACATTTCCTTGCTAACTTTCCTTATAATAACATTCTGTTTTTTCCCCTTCCTCTGTTATCCCCTATTCGTTTTTTCTCTTCTCACAACCCTCCTTCCTTCCCTTTCTTCCTTGACTTCCCCTCTTCCCTCATCTATCTCCCTCTCTTCCTTTACCCCTTTCCCGGATTGAAATCCCTCCCTGCCCTTACTTCTCTCCCTTCCTTCCTCCTCCCTCCCTCCCTCCCTCCCTCTCTCTCTCTCTCTCTCTCTCTCTCTCTCTCTCTCTCTCTCTCTCTCTCTCTCTCTCTCTCTCTCTCTCTCTCCACCCTTATTTCTCTCCCTTCCCTCCTCTTCCTCCCTTCCTTTCTCTCTCCCTCTTTCCCCACCCTTTTCTCTCTCCCTTCCCTGCTCTCCCTCCTCCCTCCCTCCTCCCCCCCCCCTATTGTTCACGAGCCAATACCCTGCATCGATTTCCCGGCACCTCCCCCCCCCACCCCTACCTCCCCTTCCGCCCGCTGACTCGCCAACACAAGACAGTTTGACCCGAAATGACCTTAACCAGGTGTGCTTCCTCTCCATAATTTGCTTTCGTTTCATTTCATTTCTCTCTCATTTTTCTCTTTTTTTTCTCTCTCTCTCTTTTTTTGAATCTCTGACGTTGCAGCGTGCGCACGCCACGGCACTATTGTTGCGCTGTCACACGTAACTGCGTCTGAATGGGGGGGCGAACTGCTCGTCGTAACCGCCATGGTC
>NC_061827.1:5888550-5893550 GCF_019202785.1 Penaeus chinensis | reverse complement strand
CTCTCTCTTCCTTTTTCCCTCCTTCTCTCCTTTTCTTCCTTTTTTCCTCCATCTCTCCTTCTCTTCCTTTTTTCCTCCATCTCTCCTTCTCTTCCTTTTTTCCTCCTTCTCTCCTTCTCTTCCTTTGTTCCTCCATCCCTCCTTCTCTTCCTTTTTTTCCTCCATCCCTCCTTCTCTTCCATTTTTCCTCCATCTCTCCTTCTCTTCCTTTTTTCCTCCATCTCTCCTTCTCTTCCTTTTTTCCTCCTTCTCTCCTTCTCTTCCTTTGTTCCTCCATCCCTCCTTCTCTTCCTTTTTTTCCTCCATCTCTCCTTCTCTTCCATTTTTCCTCCATCTCTCCTTCTCTTCCTTTTTTCCTCCATCTCTCCTTCTCTTCCTTTTTTCCTCCTTCTCTCCTTCTCTTCCTTTGTTCCTCCATCCCTCCTTCTCTTCCTTTTTTTCCTCCATCCCTCCTTCTCTTCCATTTTTCCTCCATCTCTCCTTCTCTTCCTTTTTTCCTCCATCTCTCCTTCTCTTCCTTTTTTCCTCCTTCTCTCCTTCTCTTCCTTTGTTCCTCCATCCCTCCTTCTCTTCCTTTTTTTCCTCCATCTCTCCTTCTCTTCCTTTTTCCTCCATCTCTCTCTCTCTTCCTTTTTTCCTCCTTCTCTCCTTCTCTTCCTTTTTTCCTCCATCCCTCCTTCTCTTCCTTTTTTTCCTCCATCTCTCCTTCTCTTCCTTTTTCCTCCATCTCTCCTTCTCTTCCTTTTTTCCTCCATCTCTCTCTCTCTTCCTTTTTTCCTCCTTCTCTCCTTCTCTTCCTTTTTTCCTCCATCCCTCCTTCTCTTCCTTTTTTTCCTCCATCTCTCCTTCTCTTCCTTTTTCCTCCATCCCTCCTTCTCTTCCTTTTTTCCTCCATCCCTCCTTCTCTTCCTTTTTTCCTCCATCTCTCCTTCTCTTCCATTTTTCCTTCATCGCTCTCTCTCTTCATTTTTTCCTCCATCCCTCCTTCTCTTCCTTTTTTCCTCCATCTCTCTCTCTCTTCCTTTTTTCCTCCTTCTCTCCTTCTCTTCCTTTTTTCCTCCATCTCTCCTTCTCTTCCATTTTTCCTTCATCGCTCTCTCTCTTCATTTTTTCCTCCATCCCTCCTTCTCTTCCTTTTTTCCTCCATCTCTCTCTCTCTTCCTTTTTTCCTCCTTCTCTCCTTCTCTTCCTTTTTTCCTCCATCTCTCCTTCTCTTCCATTTTTCCTTCATCGCTCTCTCTCTTCATTTTTTCCTCCATCCCTCCTTCTCTTCCTTTTTTCCTCCATCTCTCTCTCTCTTCCTTTTTTCCTCCTTCTCTCCTTCTCTTCCTTTTTTCCTCCATCTCTCCTTCTCTTCCTTTTTTCCTTCCAACCGTCAAAGCTGATTCCTTCTTCCGCAAAATAAACATCCCAGAAATTATCATTATTTATTTATTATTATTTTTTATTTTATTTTGTTATTTTCTCTTACTTTAATTCCCTTCATTTCATTTTATTTCATTTTATTTAATTTTATTTCATTTCGTTTCATTTCGTTTCATTTCATTTTATCTCATTTCATTTCAAGTCATTTCATTTTATTTAATTTCATTTCATTTTATTTCATTTCATTTCATGTCATTTCATTTCACTTCCTTTTATTTTTAATGTCCTCTCTCCCTCCCCCCCAGGAGCCGGCACTCCCCCGTACATGGCCGGAGCAGGAGGGCACTCCCCCAGCGGCCCTGTGCCCCCCCACCCCATGGCCGCCCCGTTCCCGTACTCTGAGCCCTTACCGCCCTACCAGACGCCCATGAGTAAGTGCCGAGGCTCCTGCTGCTAGGGGCCTCCCTCCTCTCGCTGGAGCTGGTGTGTGTGTGTGTGTGTGTGTGTGTTGTGTGTGTGTGTGTGTGTGTGTGTGTGTGTGTGTGTGTTGTGTGTGTGTGTGTGTGTGTGTGTGTGTGTGTGTGTGTGTGTGTGTAGTGTATGTAGGTCTATATACTTTTTCTGTATTGAAACATACACAAGTGCGTATTTTACTCAGATTTCATGCTCGAGTGCGGGCTGGTTCTTTTAAGAATAATCAATCCCCGCCGATCGAACCCAAAGGCCAGAGTCACGCAACGTTCCTTCCTCTTTCCAGCAGCCGCCGCCGCAGCCGCCGCCGCCGCCGCCGCAGCCTCCGCGGCCGCCAGCGGAAGCGTGAGTGTCATGGCGGGCGGCCCTGCCAGCGACCTCAGTTCGAACGGCTCCAACCCCAGCTACCCCGAGTTCCCGCCCTCGCCTGACTCCTGGCTGGGCGACATGCAGCAGGAGCACCACCAGCAGTATTAGCTCTCTCTCTCTCACGCCCCTGAAGGCAGGCTCGCTCGCCCACGGTGTCATGAGGCAGGACGTACACACAGCCTGCCCTCGTTGAATCTCATCCCCTTGGGTCTATGCCTGCGTAACAGCAAGTGCTAAATCTTCATCTCATGCTGTGGTGATGCGTCTTAATTTTTCATCCCGTGTGACTCTTTTTCGTTATTCTTAGGAAGATTTTAAAAGATTTATTCCATTCTTTCCCTGGCATTTTACAGCTGGAAATCAAATGTTTCAAATCTTCTTTTTGCGCATTGTGTTTCTCTCTTTTTTTTCCCCGTGTTCGTTTCGTGCAAAAGAGAAAAAAAAGAAACAATTCCTTGCTCTCGTCAGGATCTTCAAACGTAACAATTAAGAAGTGTATATATATTTTTCTTTAGTACTGAAAGCTTGTACTTGACTACTACTATCTCTATAATAGTTTATATGACCTTGTTCTGAATGACGTCATGATCTCAAAAAATAGGGAAAATAACAGATATGCTTTTCGTTTATTTTCTCTCGTTGACCAAAGCAGATAGGCCAAAGAAATCACTGTTTCTAACACTAGTCAGATTTTTGTATCGTTTCTTTCATTCCATTAGGAAATACCGAATCACTAAAACGATATTGTACAATATAAATGTAAGTATGAGTGTTTAATCAAAATTTCGGTTCACAAAGGTAATCTTCAGATTTAGATATATATATAGGATGTGGGGACTTTATACCTGCAATTATGAGATATTTGTGTAGGCTCAAAATAGATGGGGTTAATTAATCGGGAATTTCAAAACACGATTAAGCGAAATCTAAACCACGAAGCAGTTCAATTCAATCAAAAGGCATTGTTTTTATTGTTTACCGTAAAGTTTTGTGTTGTAAATGTTTTCTCCGGGACTAAAAAAAAAAAACAAGAAAATTATTGCATGTACTGGAACTGGGGAGCAGACGTCCACTAACTTACATAAGAAGAGAAAAACGGGCTTCACAAAAAGTCATCACACATGCTTACGGAAGAGAAAAGCAGGACAGATCTAGTCAGCATGAACATTCCATTGAATTATTCTTTCCCCAAGTTTCCAAAGAACTCTACGCCAAGGTACAGAAGAGACTAATATCTCCTTACTTGTGGGTGGAGAATCTACCAAAGAGCATGCGAAGTGTGTGGAATGGCACTATAAAGCAAGAGGCGATCTGGTTCACGGGTTCCCAGCGTGCGAGGGACGCGCAGGCGCACTGGGGGAAGCGCCTTGAGGAACATGGCGTCGGCAGCAGAGAATCATTTGCAAGGAGATGGACTCTCTTCCTGATATATTAACCAGACCTGATGATGATGATGTGTGTGTGTGTGCGTGTATATATATATTACCATGCAATGGCTGATTACGTATATAAACTGACGTCACAAAAGGACGGTGGTAATTATTGCTGGTGAGACAAAAGATATTTTTTATGTAGCTACTTCATGTTTGTCCTTTCGCTACAGGATTTTAAATGTACATATCTAAATGACGTGAAGTGTTTCAGAAAAGATTTTTTTTCGGGTTTATTCCTGTGGGTGTGAGATGTATATATAAAATGACTCACATGGGATATTAGTGGCATCCAAAGACGAGGGTAACAGAGAAATATCTGCTTTACTTTTCATAGTGTTTTTGTTAGTATACCAAAGATTATTTGCAAAGGTTATAAAGAGAAAATTAGATTTATAATTGATTTATGAAAAAAAGACATTACGTTTTTAAGGATTTGTTTCTTAATTCGAAGTACCCGAGTGAAATGGTAGTGTAGAGTTCAGTCTCCGAGTCTCGTGCACCTCCGAGAGCCAGACTTTCGCCGACGCAACACGAGCTGCTTTTGTCCCGATTCGAAGCTTCGGACTCGGTGGCGTCTGGTTCATTCGGGAGGAGGTTCGACCACTCTGTAACAGCAACGTACGCTCCTTGGGCTTGATTTAACACTAGTACAACTCCCCTCTCCCTCTGACATTTGCTTGTTCTTTTAATATTAATTTTGTACATAACGTTACAAGAAAGAGTGTCTGTGTTTGTGAAGGTGAATGACTGTACATAAGTCTGTTTGTTATTAATTCTAACGGAGAAGAAAGGGAAAAAATAAACTTAATAGCACACAGACTTCAGGATGATTATTGATGTAGCATCTTATAATTGATGTCATTTATACACTAGATTCGAATTTTAACATCACTGGAAACTGTGTATCTGCTATGTAGACCTCGTACGTGTCCTCTGTATGTAAAAAAAAAAAGACTTGGTGTTTTCTTCTGTCATAATTCATTATTCCTCGGCCGTGTTGACACAAGTTGTAGCAGTCAAGGTGACGAAGTGTATTTCCAAGTGTTTATATACGCTATTACTCACTACTTGTAAAGATGGGAAAAAGATCATTTAAACAGGCAGGGAGGTTCGTTTCCCCTTGTTATAAATGTGTGTTTTTTATATAAGAAATCGCTGTGAGTAGGTAGATGACTGAGGATGGGAATTCCTCGACACAATAGCTCTTTTTATGAAGCATTCTCGATCATCGACATTTAGGTAAAACGAGGAGAAAAATACGTAAAATTGTAACACTGGTAACTCACCCTTCTGTTGTGTCCTATGTTTATATCCTTCATGGCATGTCCAAGGGCTCAACTTCTGAAAACATGGCCTATTATA